>NC_079550.1:9017859-9320002 GCF_015846415.1 Triplophysa dalaica | reverse complement strand
TGGAGTAGGATTTACTTAAAAAAAGTTAGGAAAGTTTTTTCACTTAGAAAATGTGAGTAATTTCAATAGAATTCCCAAGTAAAAACAAAATAAAAGGAACTGTAGCTTTAATTAGAAAATCTCAAGTAAAGTTTACTTGGAATTTCCCAGAAAATTGTATTGACTGTTTGTTTATATATTTTACTCAAGTAATGCTTATAAATGTTTTTTTACACAATAATCCTAGTAACCTTTACTTTAAATATTATTTTAAAATTACTTGATGTTGTTTATGTATTTAAATGGTGTTCAATAAAATAACACTGACATACATTTTACTTGAATACGTTTATTTCTATGATATCCCTTAAAGATGGAAATATGAAATAAAACAAATAGTAAAACTCCATCAGTTTGATGGTTCTTCTAAATGGTGCACTATAGTGCATTTTACTCCAGTAAACATTGTTAGAACAACCACACAGTGCATTAAAATGCATACACATTTAAACATATAAAACCTTTCTATAAACATAAAACATAAACATTTTACAAAAACCTCAGTTGCAGATATCAAATATAAAAGTGTAAAAGTGCAAATAATGTCAAATAGTAGCTGCCTTTCATTAGCTAACTTTAATTTCACTAAGATTAAACCTAAGGGAACAAAAACATAAAATAAAATAATAATAAAACTCTGCATCGATGGTCTCCAGCATAATAGCATTACTTAAAATGCATAAGAATTGTTATATTAAACAGTACTGTAGTTGAAGTTGTTTTCTGAACAACCTTTCTTGCAAAAAAATAAATAAAATAAAACAGTACAATAAGTGGAAGTAGTGCCCAACTAGCAGATTACATTAGAATCTTTCTATGCAATGAGTTAACCTTTGGCGAAAATTTTAACGCATCAAGTCCTATAAAGATTTTCTGAAACACTTCGAAAGTGTTTCTCAGCTTTGGGGGATAGCTTAAGTTTAGGGAGTAAATGCAGCCCATGAGTGAAAGACATGCATTTGCGAGATTTTTACATCCCAGCAGCACCTCAGTCCCCTCGATGACAATGATGACATCAGACATACTGGCATCTTCCTCTTCTACAGATCTGCTCAGTACGATGATTTTCATGACATGACTGGAGAAGGTATCCTTAATCATCTCCCTGCTGATATCCTGTGAAATACACAAATCAGTGCAAAGTGGTTAAAATACTGTACAGTATCAATTATTCAATTTTCCTCTATGGGTTCCTGTTCTGAGACAAACTGTCCACTCTTAAAGGACAACTCCGGTGAAAAATGAACCTAGGGCTAATTAACACATGGTTACCGAGTAGATCGTTCTCTGGGATGCGTTTTCATGATAGTCGAATGTAAAGAGTTATATCTCTAAAAACAGATTAGCTTATAACGCTAGAATATGGGGCAGAGAGTAAGATAAAGTAAATCGCTAGTTAATACCACTAACAAGGCTCAAAATAGCCTCACACTACCACGGTAGCATAATGAGGGTCCTTACATGCAAACCAAAGCATTGAGAACTTTTCATTGAGAGCATATTTTTGGTAGTTTTAAGATCCTTCTTATCTGGTAGCAAATCTTTAGAGAGTTTACAATAATGGGATTGTATTTCTTAAAATTTTGAAACGTTTTTTTTGCAAAGAGTGAAAAACCCTGAATATCTCTTTCAATGGCGAGCCACGCAGGAATGTTAGTAGTCCACTCCCCAGGCCCTGCATTGCACCAATACATTAAGGCCTGTACGTTGGCTGCCCAATAATAGTGCTGAAAGTAATGGAGGCCTAGACATCCTACCACTTTTGCCTTACAAATATGAGCTTTAGATATGCGTTGGGCTTTATATCCCCAAATAAATGGCATAATCAGAGAATCAAGTGTCTTAAGGAATATCTGAGTTAAAAGAAAAAATATTTTGAAACAAGTAAAGAAATCTTGGTAGGGTGACCATTTTAATTGCATTAACACGGCCAATCATTGTTAACGGGAGTACCCGCCAGGCCTCCACATCCCGCCTCAGTCTGTCTACCATAGCTTTGTTATTTGTTTCATGTAATTTCTTGTATTTTCTGGGCACAGGGACACCAAGATATTTAATTCACTCAAAGTTTTAAAAGGAAGATTATCAATAAAATGCTTTGTAAGCATCTGGGCTAAAACGGCTATTTTATCGTTTCCATGCCCACTGTATACAATGTTCATGAGTCTGCGTACATTATGGAAAGAAAGCCTTCCAGTTTTAAAACCTGTTTGATCAGTACTTCATATTTTCAATGTGATTTCCTTGATATTGTTTGTTAATATATATTATTTGTGTGGAAGAGATAGACCCTCTGCTTTTGACAATAAGACTCCACAAAGACAGGTATATTAAATAAATAAAATAAAAGACAGCTTTATTCATTGCACACAAGGTAAGTAAAACTGTACAGCAGTTTTCTTTGCACACACTAAGAGAAAATTGCGCATACTTATTTTATTGCACATATAAATGTTTTTTGCACATATACATCATTTTTTAACACATATACTTATTTATATCACACATAAACTTAATTATTTTGTACATAACACTAAAGTTTTTCTTGCACATATACTTATTTATATCACACATAAACTTAATTATTTTGCACATAACACTAAAGTTTTTTTTGCACACATGAAGAGAAAAGCTATGTATAGGAGGTTTGGGGTTCATTAGGAACAGATGAGGAGTCACTATTGTTACAGTATTGTGAGTTAGAGAAGGAGATTCGGGATATAGTAAGAGTTGTTCTTATTAACACACAGATGCTTCAATGCTGGACTGTTGAGGTATCTCTCCCGCAGTGACTGTGTTTCTATTATTTCCCTTTCTTTTCTCATTTTCTCCTCCTGTCGTTCTTTGGTCTTTTTCTCAAGCCAGTGATGAAGAACAAACAATCCTTTTGTTTTGCTGGCAGCTTTGGTCTTCTTTGAACCTTTCAGGTGATCTTGGGTATCTCCAGCGGGACCATTAGGAGCTGTCATGATGATGTTTTCATGAGCGTCTTTCTTTTTCTGAAGGGTGTGTTGTTTGTCAGTGTTGCTCTCTGGGTGGCGTTTTCTCACAGGTGTCTCCTGCTGCTCTGGAGCTTCTGGCTGGACTTCATCCATTTCACTTTCACTCTCCAGCATCTCTGTGTTCTCCATCCAACAAAACATCGGTTGATCTTTTATCACGGGCTTCGGTCTTCTGTGTCTGGTGTCCTTCAGCTCAAATGGAGAGATGAACTTCACATCAGGCTCATCAGACTCGCTGTTATCATTAATGTCCATGACGATGAGATCAGACTGCGATGAAGGTGCTGACAGTGATATCGCCTCGGTATATTTATATGGGATGTAAGGAGATGATCCTGAAGAATGAAGACATTGAGAGTTGCTATGTTTTATCTCGACACAATGCACTCTTGTCACATCTGATACACTTTCTCTTACCTGAATGGTCCGTGTCTTTGGCATTGTTCAGTTTCTTCTGTGATCTTTCACTCTCCAGCATCTGTTTGTTCTCCTCCATCCAACTAAACATCGGTTGTTTTTTCCTCATGGACTTAGGCCTTCTCTGTCTGGGGTCATTCAGCACAAATGGAGTGATGATATGCACCTCATCTTCATCTTCAATGTCCACAAGGACCAGGCGTGTAAAGAGATCAGACGGTGACGTGACCAGCGGTTCAGGCACTGATGAATGATGGGATTTGACCCTCTCAGCTGTTGGAGCTGGTGTTGGTGGACCAGCTGATATTGGCAAAGGAGATGAAGTGAGTGATGATGTTTTTAGTTTCATCTTGTCATACATCACTAGACTTTCTCTTACCTTCATATTTTGTCACCTCCGTCTGTTCAGGATTCTGGTCGGGTAAGGCAGGTCGATGAAACCCTGATGAATGAAGAGATGGAGAGAGTCTCAAGGTTTTACCTCAACATACAAAGTGTTTCAACTGTGAAATCTTTATAAACTTTCTGTTACCTTCAGGATCCATGTTTTCAGCTTCCTTGATGAGTTTCCTCCTTGAGCGTCTCATCTTTGCTCTCTCAGGTGATGAAGTTGATGGTTTAGGATCAAAACGTCTCACCAGCGGTTCAGGCACTGATGAAGGATGGGATTTAGAGAGTGACAAGGTTTTAACTCAGCACAAAGCACTCTTGTCACATCTTTATAAACTTTTTCTTACCTTCATGATCCGTTTTCTTGTCACCCTTCTTCAGTTTATTTGCTGAACGTTTCTCCTCTGATCTCTCAGGTGATGAAGTCGCGGGTTGAGGATCAACACGTATCACCAGCGGTTTAGGCGCTGATGAATGAAGAGAAAGAGAGTTTCAAAGTTTTACCTCGACAAATTTGATATTGTCATGTCTTTATAAATGTTTTCTTACCTTCATGATCCATGTTTTCAGCTTCCTTCCTCCGTTCCCTCCTTGAACGTCTCACCTCTGATCTCTCAGGTGTTGCAGTTGAGGGTCGAGGATGAACATGTATAACCAGCGGCTCCAGCCTTGATGGATGACAGGATTTTACCCTCTCAGCCGCTGAAGCTGGTGGGCATGGAGCAACTTGTATCGATGTAGGAGGTAGTGAAAGTGTTAAGGTATCGATGCTCAATGGAGAAGCGTCTCGGGATTCCTTCCTAGACTTTCTGTGAACCGCAGGACTTGTTTTGGTGTCAGTCTGCATCTTCTTCCTCTCTCTCTTGAGTTCTGATACGTTCACGTGTTGCTCTGAATCTTTGGCTCTTTTCTTGGTTTTCTTTGACCTCACAGGTCCTGAAGCCGAGTTTTTCACCAGCGGTTTCAGAGTTGACTCTCTCCTTATACCTTCAGCATCATCTGTCTTTCTCTCTCTCTTCCTCATCTCTCTCCTACTTTCCCTCTCTTTCTTTCTCCCTCGAATACTTTCAGTCTTTGTTTCAGATGTGCTGTCCTCCAGACTCTCTGAGATAACTCCCTCTTGCTCTCTTATGGAGTATCTTTTCTTGATCTTCCTCATTTGTTTGTCACGTCTGGAACTTGTCGGTGTGGAGTCATCTTGACGCTGTGCTCCTCTCTGTTCTTGCTCCTGTACAGTGTTGGTTATAAAAGTTACTAAGTAATTAGTTACTGTAATTCAATTACATTCCCCTTGAAAAAAACTAAGTAAGGGATAACTCTTATTTTTCTGTAATTTAAATACAGTTTCTGTAATATATTCAATAGTGAAAATGACATCAACACTAAGTCTAAGTTTAAAATGTGTGCTTTAATGTATCCTTCTCACATTGGTATACTTTGGTCAGTTAATAAGAATAATTTATGTAGTTTTTTTTTTTTGAAATAATGAATTAAGCTGTTTCAAGTCTAATGCTAATCGAGATCGAGGATGTAGAAAGTAATTAGGAATAAGTAATGAAATACTTTTTGGATGGAGTTATTTGTACAGTAATGTAATAACACTATTGAATATGTGATTAGTAACTAGTAATTATCACTTTTTCAGAGTAACTTACCCAACACTGTTCCAGTGTTTGGTTGCATTCCGGATCTGGCGTCTGGTGGCCCAAACATCCACAGATCACTTGTCCCATGATATCAAACTACACCAAAGCAGCCTACTTACTTTAATACTAAACTAAGAAAAGTATTTATGGTACTTTTTTGCGAATCGCAAATGTAAAAGTAATCGCGAATACAAACTAGTAACTCCGGCACTTGCTCGCGCTGTCAACAAATTTAGGCTACGGTGATCTCTGACGTCATCGACAATATTAGTAACCAATGGAAACCAAAGTAATCCTTAAATATAAACATAAACCATTGAATTAAAGACATAAAATACAATAATCATTTAAATTGGAATGTTTTGTCAATTTGTAACAGCTGAAAATATTAGTCAAATGTTTAACAAGCAGAGAACACGAATCAGTAACTATAAATAAAGTTTAGGGTGTAAAAGACGCCATCTGTGCATTATTTAAACGAATCTGTTAGATTAAATAAACCGCTCGCGTTGAACATCCAAGTATCGCGAGATCACGCTGCTCCCGTTTGACGTGTGATCTGCGCAAAGCAGCTGAGGTGATTTACATCTTGATGTTTCCATTGTCGATGGTAAAAGTTTGGTGTGAGATTTATCAATAAAGTCGTAGACTGTATGTTACGCTCCATGTGTGTTTTGTGTACATTGTATTGTTTTTCGCTCTCCTGTCTTTCTGTGTCCCTTTCGGCTCCAGTTCTAGGTTGGTGTTTATTGGCTGACTCGACTGCCAATCATCATTCTGACGTATTGACGTCCTGCCAATCGGCTGGCGTGCCAGCTGTATTTAACGACGCGAGTTGATTGTATGCGTTTGTGTGCGTGCGCGCGCGCCATGCCAGCTTGCTCCAAAGCGGTCAGCTGTTTGTGGTCGACACCCATTGTTTGATTCTTAACGTACCTAGTCTTATGAAGTCATGCGTTGTGTTATGTGATTCAATCTATTAATAGATTTATTATTTGACAATTGATTTCTATCGAGTTCTTTGAGGATGCATGTCAGTCTATGAGAGTTTGACGTCACCCTTGTATTTTTGTTCGTAGATTATATTAGTTTAGTTTGGCGTCGTATATGCTAAAGATTTCGGTTTTATTTTCAAATTTATTTTGTTAGTAAGTTTAGAGGTTAGTGTAAGGGTTGTTTTATTTTGTTTCTTTCTTTAATTTGGGCGACAATCCTTTTCGTGTTGTAATCCATATATTTTTGTTTCTGTAATTATGTGTATTTTTCTTCAACGCGACTAGTAAATAGTATTGAACTTTATTATCTCTGTTCGGTGTCCTTTTTGATCTGCACCACACCCGGTAACAGTTGTCTCGTATAAATGTTACGGTATCATCCCTTTTTAACATCAGACACGTAACACTCTACAAGAAGAGAAACGAATAAAACTCAGATGTGAGCTCAGTCTCAGTATTATATACACTAGACTTACAGCTCCATTCTAAAATGTACATGTAGATGTTTGGAGAGATTTAGTCCATCAGTGTATTATTGAACATTCTATTATGTTAGTAACAGATGTGAGGGAGTTTATATTGGTTTATAGTTTGCCTAAAGCAGCTCTAGTGTGTATTTTCTTTCTTTATATGCTGTAATATTATTTAAACTAATGTAAAGCTTTGTCTTGAAAGTTTTTATAATAGATTGTGCTTGTTTTCTGCTTGTGTTTATTGCAGGTGTGTTTTACACGAGCTGTGAACACCAGATGTCGCTCATCTCATCTACAGTTCCTGTGCCCAGTTGCATAAAGCACCTTAAGTTTTTCTTAAGTGATTTCCCTTTACCAAAGACAATAGGAGAATAACTTAAGTAAAGCTTAAGGTATATTTAAAGGTACACTTATGCAAGCGGGCCCTGGACTTCACAGGTTGAGTGCGTGTCACATGTGCAGATATATTCTGGCGTATAAGTGGCGTACTGTGTAAAATATTTAATTTCCATAAATATTTACACAAAGATTCATGAAACAAAAGGACAGACTTATTTAATATATATTTATATAAATCACAGTGAAATGTATAAGGGTGCAGCTTATCTCTTAATGTATTTTTGGAGGCTACTGTTCCTGAGACAGCGTGAGAGGTTGAAAGTTTAAAATCCTCCCTCCTTCTTCTCTCATGATCAGGTTTTAGAGGCGACGCACCCGGGCAGAATTCTGAACCTTGACAGCGTCTTAGCGACCACCACCTTTGTTCTGCCATAGAAAAGTTCTCGACCGATGCAGTTCCTAGCAGACATACACAGAAGAGAAACAGTAGAAGGATCTGATTGGTGAGTCCAACTTAGATGAACTGTCTTAATGAACAAGATTCATTTGTGAGTGTTTACTATAGTGTGAACTGTACCTGGAAGTGGCAGCTGCTGATCTTTTAAAGAGGGGAAGCTCATTTTTGGCCTAAATCATCAAAATTGTCCATTTATTTATATTTAAATTCTGCCCTACGTTACTTTTCAAGAAAATGTTCTGTAACCCTGTCGTACCAACTAGGCATCTTTTCCAGTGACTTTAATTAATGAACAAACGATCTAATATATATATATATATATATATATATATATTTAACTCAACGGGAGGAAATGTGGGAATTATGTTAAACTGAAACAATGAATGTGGTGTAAAATTGTGTGAAATATACGATGAAGGTTGCAGCAGTTTGTCTTTCGACTACACATGCAAAATTGAGTTGGCTGAGTTTTCTTTTTTTTTTACATTTTATTATTTACATTTTTAGTCATTTGGCAGACGCTTTTATCCAAAGCGACTTACAGTGCACTTATTACAGGGACAATCCCCCTGGAGCAACATGGAGTAAAGTGTCTTGCTCAAGGAGACACTGGTGGTGGCTGCTGGTATCGAACCAGCAACCTTTGATTTACTAGTCAGTGGTTTAACCCACTAGACCACCATCTCCATATTTTATTGCTTCATTGAACATTTTGTTATAACAAAACAATGTTACAACCGAACCTTAACATTGGATTAATGAAAAGAGAGAAAATAAAAACATTACCATGGCTCGAAACAGACAAGACAAAAGAAAAAATAATAATAAAAGAAAACAAAAAACAGGAGAGGGAATTACACAAATAATAAAAATATTACAAATTAAATAGCGATGGGACTGAGTTGGAAATGGAGACACAGAGTGATACGCGTCATAATCTGAAGACCACGCCCACGCCCACACCAACCGTCTCTTTGCATTGCGAGAAGCTGCCGCCTCCTTGTCATTTATGATTTATAACAAAAAAAAAATGTCTAAAAGCTGATATGTGACAATGTGTATAGCAAACAAGCTAAAAAAAACAAGAAATACGTTTTTATAAGCTGTCGACCCCCAAAAACGAGCATTTTAGGACATAAAAGTGGATTAAAAAGAGATGACAGACCCTCCAATCATCACGCAGACGCTCGGAGTCCGGGCCAGCCCACGCCTCCATTCATCTCAGAGACGCTGAGCGTCTGTGGGCGGAACATGATCGCAGCATTATCCAATGACCGTCTTGTTTCTAAGCACTGACAAAAACTGTTTAAAGCAGCCCCATTGAAGTCAATGGACGCTGGGCTTCAACAGAGTAATGCACTGTACGCTACGGGAATGAATGAGAAGGAAATCGAGTCAAACCGCATGGGGTCAAATACCTGAAGAGAGAAACTGCAGACATCATTCTCAATGTTCTCATTTGTTTCAGTGTCGATGAGAGCGAGTCTTACCTCTGGATCGCTCCAGATAACAGGATTATGATGAACACCAGAAATACTTATCAAGCACAAATATCCTTCAGATAGAAAAATACGATTAGCATCTGTTTTAGATATTGTTTTCATACTTGTTTTACAGCAGTGAAGTCTCTGGATTTGATGTGACATCAGTGAAGTGAGTAGCCTCTGGAATGACAAGGTCTCCTGGAATCTTTATGTCTTCATCGGGTCAGAAGCAAAACGGGCGAGTGAACCCCAAACTCTCCTTGATGCACATGGTGGTAAACGTAAGCTGACTGAGGTCATCCCTGCAGCCAATCAAAATGTGATGTTATTACCTCAGGGGTCATGATCGAAGGGGAGGAGATTCCTATGGATTTTAACCAAACTAATATTTGTATATTTTGTTACACTTACTGATTAAATAAGCTATTGCCAATAATAAAAAATCATTTCTGGAAATCATCTTGTGACCCCTACTTTGGGAACCCCTGCATTAACACACCACAATTCAGACTACACTGTTGTAATACTTCAGTGAGGTGATGTCATCCGTCTCTCTGTCCTGCAGCAGTGATGTGACTTCAGCAGGACAGCGGTCCTGTTAGGTTGTAGAAGATCCAGGAGAGGGCGGAGTTGTGAAGTTGTTTTTTCAACATTTCTCACCCTGCACATGACCCCCCAAATCAAATGTAGTAAAGGTCATTTCAGCAATTGTTAACTCCTCAGATTATAAAAAAGCCAAGAAACAACAGTTTAACAGACTTCCTGTACAAACCTGCGAAAAAACAACTTAACACTGCCTTTAAGAAAATATGTTTGAATTTGTCTTTAATTATAAATAAACTGCTGCTAAATAAATGTTTGGGCACACCTAATGAATATGTGTCACAATTTTTTTACACACTTTATTATGTGGAAGTGAATGTCCAACTTTACAATTTTATTTCAAGTAGTTGCAAACTTTCAGTCAACTGTGTCTCAACAATTGAATGATAGTGAAAATTAAAGACTTAATTTACCTAAAAACTGAAGTTTTCTTCTAAAGCCTCTGTAGATCCAGTCAAATAGAAATGACATTGCAAATGTGTCACCTGATATAACAAAAATCAGATATCAATGCACCATAAAGTTACCACGTGATCATCACACAACAAATCTAAAAGTAAAAAATAATAATTCAGTTTTATGCTTAAAATGTTAAGAATAGTATTCACGGACATGATAACATTGTTGCCAATAATACCCTAACCCAAATTGAATCTTTTTTCATATTTAATTATTTTAATTTACTATTAGTTGCTTTAGTTTTCTGTCATTGTTAGTGTATTAGCAGTGACAATAACACCAGTGACAAATTCCTATGAAATTCACCTCAAAACTGGCATTGTGATGCACACTTAAATCTATACATTATACCGATTAACATGTGTTTTCCTAACCTTTTCAATAAAAATCCTCCATACTGACTGTTACGACCCGTCTAGGGTCGATCGCAACATAAACGAATCCACACAAAAAGTAACCTTCGTAAAGAAATATTTTTATTACATAAAGGAAACACAAAATAAATAAGGGTTTCTATTCAGGAGTGGTCAATGCCAAAACAATAAACAAAACCACTACTTTAATAAATACCCAACTAAATAACATAAACGTCTTGACAAATAAAAGAAACAAAAGACAATCAATTATTCTAACTTCCTAAACTCAAAACAGAGGGAAAAATGAATACAGGCAAATTAAGAAGGCGACACACTCCCCACTTTCCTTAATGTAAGAACAATGACAAATCATCAAAACTAACGAAAACAGAATGTAACGGACTTAAGCAGATTCTCAAACTAACATCTTAAATAATAACTAAGAACATAACAGAATTCAAAGGTCCAACATAAACAAACTCGGGGTAAACCCAACAAGAACCCAAATGGCCCAAAATGGACCATTAGGAGTGTTAAAGCAGCCCTTAAATAGAAAAATAGAAACAACAAAATGAAACAAGGCAGAGGGAGGAATTAAATAGGATTAAACCTTGAGAGCAATTTTTGACTTATTAATTATTTTTTTGTTCTTTATGGACACAAAGGTCTAAATATTTTTTCATTTGGATGCTTTAACATGCCTGTAAAGTGTAGGGACAGGTTTGTGAGCATATTTTGAAAATGACCAGCCCGTAGAATACCTTCAAAGTTTGGTATCAGACACGCATGAGACAACTTCTGCTCAGGATCACCTGGTCGTCCAAGAAGCATTTGATGGCTGGAGACATCAGCTGGCACTGCTCACTCGAACACACCTGCGTGAAGCTCTCGCTTAACGTTGAGATGTATTTAATGTAATCGTTAAGTAAAATTCAGACGAAAAGTGAAGCGGTTCATCCTCACGAGGTGACGGTTCTTGCGTTTATTCTATTTGGGAGTTTGATAGACGTTAATGGACGTTGTGTGGAAAAGCTGTGAAGTATCTCACAGGACATGAGGGTGAGTAAATGACAGAAATCTATGTAATAATATAATTTTATATCAAACAATGACAAATATACAACTTAAAGAATGTGAATTTAAACAAAGAAAAGTTTATTCATTGCACACAAGGTAAGTAAAACTGTACAGGAGTTTTCTTATTTTATTGCACATATAAATGCTTTTTTTGCACATATACTTCATTTTTTTTGCACATATACTTCATTTTTTAACACATATACTTATTTATATCACACATAAACTTAATTATTTTGCACATAACACTTAAGTTTTTTTTTTCACACATAAAGAGAAAAGCTATGAATAGGAGGTTTGGGGTTCATGAGGAGCAGATGAGGAGTCACTATTGTTACAGTATTGTGAGTTAGAGAAGGAGATTCGGGATATAGTAAGAGTTGTTCTTATTAACACACAGATGCTTCAATGCTGGACTGTTGAGGTATCTCTCCCGCAGTGACTGTGTTTCTACTATTTCCCATCCTTTTCTCATTTTCTCCTCCTGTCGTTCTTTGGTCTTTTTCTCAAGCCAGTGATGAAGAACAAATAATCCTTTTGTTTTGCTGGCAGCTTTGGTCTTCTCTGAACCTTTCAGGTGATCTTGGGTATCTCCAGCGGGACCATTAGGAGCTGTCATGATGATGTTTTCATGAGCGTCTTCCTCCTTCTGAAGGGTTTGTTGTTTGTCAGTGTTGCTCTCTGGATGGGATTTTCTCACAGGTGTCTCCTGCTGCTCTGGAGCTTCTGGCTGGACTTCATCCATTTCACTTTCACTCTCCAGCATCTCTGTGTTCTCCATCCAACAAAACATCGGTTGATCTTTTATCATGGGCTTCGGTCTTCTGTGTCTGGTGTCCTTCAGCTTAAATGGAGAGATGAACTTCATCCCAGGCTCATCAGACTCGCTGTTATCATTAATGTCCATGACGATGAGATCAGACTGCGATGAAGGTGCTGACAGTGATATCGCCTCGGTATATTTATATGGGATGTAAGGAGATGATCCTGAAGAATGAAGACATTGAGAGGGTTGCTATGTTTTATCTCGACACAATGCACTCTTGTCACATCTGATACACTTTCTCTTACCTGAATGGTCCGTGTCTTTGGCATTGTTCAGTTTCTTCGCTGATCTTTCACTCTCCAGCATCTCTTTGTTCTCCTCCATCCAACTAAACATCGGTTGTTTTTTCCTCATGGACTTAGGTCTTCTCTGTCTGGTGTCATTCAGTACAAATGGAGAGATGATATGCACCTCATCTTCATCTTCAATGTCCACGAGGACCAGGCCTGTAAAGAGATCAGACTGTGACGTGACCAGCGGTTCAGGCACTGATGAATGATGGGATTTGACCATCTCAGCTGTTGGAGCTGGTGTTGGTGGACCAGCTGATATTGGCAAAGGAGATGAAGTGACTGATGATGTTTTTAGTTTCATCTTGTCATACATCACTAGACTTTCTCTTACCTTCATATTTTGTCACCTCTGTCTGTTCAGGATTCTGGTCGGGTAAGGCAGGTCGATGAAACCCTGATGAATGAAGAGATGGAGAGAGTCTCAAGGTTTTACCTCAACATACAAAGTGTTTCAACTTTGAAATCTTTATAAACTTTCTGTTACCTTCAGGATCCATGTTTTCAGCTTCCTTCCTCAGTTTCCTCCTTGAACGTCTCATCTTTGCTCTCTCAGGTGATGAAGTTGATGGTTTAGGATCAAAACGTCTCACCAGCGGTTCAGGCACTGATGAAGGATGGGATTTAGAGAATGACAAGGTTTTAACTCAGCACAATGCACTCTTGTCACATCTTTATAAACTTTCTCTTACCTTCATTATCCGTTTTCTTGTCACCCTTCTTCGGTTTATTTACTGAACGTTTCTCCTCTGATCTCTCAGGTGATGCAGTCGCGGGTTGAGGATCAACACGTATCACCAGCGGTTTAGGCGCTGATGAATGAAGAGAAAGAGAGTTTCAAAGTTTTACCTCGACATACAAAGTGTTTCAACTTTGAAATCTTTATAAACTTTCTGTTACCTTCATGATCCATGTTTTCAGGTTCCTTCCTCCGTTCCCTCCTTGAACGTCTTACCTCTGATCTCTCAGGTGTTGCAGTTGAGGGTCGAGGATGAACATGTATAACCAGCGGTTCCAGCCTTGATGGATGACAGGATTTTAACCTCTCAGCCGCTGAAGCTGGTGGGCATGGAGCAACTTGTATCGGTGTAGAAGGTAGTGAAAGTGTTAAGGTATCGATGCTCAATGGAGAAGCGTCTCGGGATTCCTTCCTAGACTTTCTGTGAACCGCAGGACTTGTTTTGGTGTCAGTCTGCATCTTCTTCATCTCTCTCTTGAGTTCCGATACGTTCACGTGTTGCTCTGAATCTTTGGCTCTTTTCTTGGTTTTCTTTGACCTCACAGGTACTGAAACAGAGTTTTTCACCAGCGGTTTTAGTGTTGACTCTCTCCTTATACCTTCAGCATCATCTGTCTTTCTCTCTCTCTTCCTCATCTCTCTCCTACCTTCCCTGTCTTTCTTTCTTCCTCGAATACTTTCAGTCTTTGTTTCAGATGTGCTGTCCTCCAGACTCTCTGAGATAACTCCCTCTTGCTCTCTTATGGAGTATCTTTTCTTGATCTTCCTCATTTTCGTGTCACGTCTGGAACTTGTCGGTGTGGAGTCAACTTGACGCTGTGCTCCTCTCTGTTCTTGCTCCTGTACAGTGTTGGTTATAACTAGTTACTAAGTAATTAGTTACTGTAATTCAATTACATTCCCCTTGAAAAAAGTAAGTAAGGGATTACTCTTATTTTTCTGTAATTTAATTACAGTTTCTAGTGATGTAATTGAACTAAATACTGTGTAATGTATTCAATAGTGAAAATGACATCAACACTAAGTCTAAGTTTAAAATGTGTGCTTTAATGTATCCTTCTCACATTGGTATACTTTGGTCAGTTAATAAGAATAATTTATGTTATTTATTTGAAATAATTAATTAAGCCGTTTCAAGTCTAATGCTAATCAAGATTGAAATAGGATGTAGAAAGTAATTAGGAATAAGTATTGAAATACTTTTTGGATGGAGTTATTTGTACAGTAATGTAATAACACTATTGAATATGTGATTAGTAACTAGTAATTATCACTTTTTCAGAGTAACTTACCCAACACTGCTCCAGTGTTTGGTTGCATTCCGGATCTGGCGTCTCGTGGCCCAAGCATCCACAGATCACTTGTCCCATGATATCAAACTTCACCAAAGCAGCCTACTTACTTTAATATTAAACTAAGAAAAGTATTTATGGTACTTTTTTTGCAAACCGCAAATGTAAAAGTAATCGCGAATACAAACTAGTAACTCCGGCACTTGCTCGCGCTGTCAACAAATTTAGGCTACGGTGATCTCTGACGTCATCGACAATATTAGTAACCAATGGAAACCAAAGCAATCCTTAAATATAAACATAAACCATTGAATTAAAGACATAAAATACAATAATCATTTAAATAGGAATGTTTTGTCGATTTGTAACAGCTGAAAGCATAGTCAAATGTTTAACAAGCAGAGAACACGAATCAGTGACTGTAAATAAAGTTTAGGGTGTAAAAGACGCCATCTGTGCATTATTTAAACGAATCTGTTAGATTAAATAATCCGCTCGCGTTGAACATCCAAGTATCGCGAGATCACGCTGCTCCCGTTTGACGTGCGATCTGCGCAGAGCAGCTGAGGTGATTTACATCTTGATGTTTAACTGCCGGCTACATAGAGACAGAGACCTCTCTTTAACAGGTGGGGGATTACTTATTAAAGCGGAGGGTCTGTCTCGCCTTGCGTATGCTGCGCAGTCATTGCACATTGATAAGTCCACATGTAAAGTAATCGATGGAATGCTATATAATTTCCTATGGAAAAAACGAACCTCATTATCTTAAGAAATATGTGTTGGTAAATTCTCACTATAAGGGTGGATTAAACTTCATTGATTTCAATACAATGAATAATTCAATTAAAATAAACTGGCTCAGTTGATTTCTCAATAACCCTACTTCTATTCCCCCAATTTGCATTTTCACAATTTGGTGTTATAAAATTTGTTTTAATGTGCAATTATGATATTCAAAAACTTCCCCTCATTCTATCTAATTTTCACAAACAGGCTCTTTTGGCTTGGACTCTTATATACAAACATAACTTTTCCCCTCATCCATGTTACATTTGGAATAATTAAAACATTCTATTTAAAAATAGGTCTTTGTTCTTTAAACAATGGTTCAGTAATGGAATATTGCATGTTGGCCAGCTCTTCAATAAGGAAGGTATGCTTTTTAGGTATTCAGAATTTCTCTCTAAATATAATATACCAGTAACTCCTACAGAGTTTGCCATTGTTATGGATGCTATTCCATCTGGCATACGCATGCTTTTTAGAAATTGTTCTTTATCTTTTGAAGTCTCTTTACATGAGCCTAGCGATACACCTACTGGTGAGTTATGTTTTATTTGTAAAAAAGCAAGAAATCTTAAGCTACGATACTTATTGAGAGCATTGCCTGTGCCCCTTCTGCTGTTTCATACTGGAACAGCCTTTTTGATAATCTAAACAGGAAAATGATATGGTCCATGCAACAAAAAATATCTTCTCTCAAATAAAGTCAAAGTAATACTCCATAACATTTACACTGCCAAAACTTTTCTAAAGAAAAAATTTGGATCTGACTTTGACACTAAATGCATTTTTTGTCAGAATGACAATGAATCACTTTTTCACTTGTTTTGGTCGTGCAACTGTATTCAACAACTTTTGAAACATTTGGTTAGTTTATTTCAAATACTATTTTGAATGTTTTTTTATATGAATCCAAAAACTGTTCTTTTTGGATTTTTTGAAGGTGACCATAATGCTTCTTTTATAATCAACCTAATTCTTTCTCTATGTAAAATTTATTTACATAAATGTATATTTTCTAATAGCAAAACTATTTTTATAGTCTTTCTACAAGAGATAAAACTGTATTTAAAATCAATTATTTTTTCTTCCAATATAAAAGCACAAAGAATTTGTAAAATTTGCTCTGCATATAAGCTTTTCAACCAATTTAATTTGTAATATTTTTATTATTTGTGTAACTCCCTCTCCTGTTTTGTTTTATTCTATTTTTTTTCTCTTGTCTTGTCTGTTTCGAGCCATGGTAATGTTTTTATTTTCTTAAGTATTTCTTAATGTTAAAGTTCTGTTGTAACATTGTTTTCTTATAACAAAATGTTCAATAAAGCATTTAAAAAAAAAAAGATTTACATCTTGATGTTTTCATTGTCAATGGTAAAAGTTCGGTGTGCCGGACAGAAAGAATCGGAAGTATAATCAAAGCAGCGGAAAAGTATCTAGAGATTGAAGATATTTCAGTGGATATGATTAATGAGTAAATAAAGATGCAAACAACATACACTCAACCGGGATGTGGTGGTACATAATGGTGCTGCTAATATTTCAGTGGAATGCGAGAAGCTTAATAGCTAATGGGCAAGTTTAAAATGTTCATTACTGATTTAGAGAAAAAACCTGATATAATATGTGTTCAAGAAACATGGCTCAAACCTCAGTTTAATTTTGTTGTACAAGGATATGAGGCAATTCGGAAAGACAGGAAACTGGGGGGAGGTGGGATAGCTACATTTATAAAACAAGGTGTGCGATATAGGAATTTTGATGAGAGTGAGGACAAGAAGGTGGTAGTGATGGAAATCTGGGAAGGGAACCGTAGTATTAAAGTAATTCATTTTTACAGTCCATGTGAAAAGTTAAGCAAGAAAGTATTGGAAGATATAAGAGGTAACACAAATCTGAAAGTAATATGGTGTGGTGATTTAAATGCCCATAATACACTATGGGGGTGTAATATAACCGATAATAATGGGCTGATTGTGAAAGAAATGTTAGATTGGGGACAGTAAGTATGTATTAACAATGGATGTTATAAAATAATAAACATAACTCAGGGGTGTACATCCGCTTTAAATATTATCAGAAAATCCAGCTAGAAATTGTGAATGGAATGTAAGTAAACAAAGTACAATGGGAAGTGATCATTATCCTATATAGTGTAAAATTGGTGTGGACATTACCCAAACATTGGTTGGGAGAATTCCAAGATGGAAATTTTATGCAGCCAACTGGGAGCTTTTTAAATAATTATGTCATAACAACATGTGTGAAATGGTAGATGATACCGAAGGCATTGAAGAATTAAGTAAGAAAATAAGGGAAGTGTTAAGGAATACTGCAGAGGAAGTAATAGGAATAAAGAAAACTAAATAGAAAAAAAGCAGTACCGTGGTGGAATGAAGAGTGTAGTAAGGCAGTTAGGGAAAGAAATAAAGCAATGAAGAAAGCCAGAAAATCAGTATTGTTTAATGAGTACATTAACTTCAAGAGTGCACAAGCAATAGTGAGGAGAGAAGTAAGAAAAGCAAAAAGAAATTACTGGAGAGAATTTTGTAATAGAATTGGGTAAGAAATTGAAATGAATGAAGTGTGGAATATGATTAGGAAGATGGGAGGGATTCAGAGAAATAACAACATTCCAGTTTTAGTAAATAATGGAAAAATAGCAATAAAAGACAGAGATAAAGCAGAGATGTTAGTGGAAACATTCATAAAGGTGCACGGTAATAAAAATATTTCAGAGAATATAAGGAAAAAATAGGGAACAGAGAGTTAGGGAGAATGCTCACATATATGTAAAGAAGAATCCTGCAGGAAGTATGTTGGACTCAGAATTGACCTTGTATGAGTTAAAGAGAGCGCTAGTGGGGGTCAAACATACTTCTCCAGGCAAGGATGACATATGCACTTATCAGAATTACCAGTTAGTATGATTTTAAAACTTTTTAACAAAGTATGGGATACAGGGAATATGCCAGCAGATTGGAGGCATAGGGTCATAGTGCCAATAGCCAAACCAGGAAAAGACCACTCCCAGCCAATTAATTTTAGACCTATTGCATTGACATTGACATATGTGATTGAAAGTAGAAAATTTTTTCAGCATGTCAACGTGGATTTAGAAAAGGGAGAAATACGATAGATTCAACATGTCTAGAAGCTGAAATTCGAAAAGCTCAAGTTATTAAAGAAGTGTTTGTTGGAGTCTTTTTTGATGTAGAAAAAGCTTACGATATGTTTTGGAAATAGGGGCTTTTATTGAAATTGGAAAGCTTGAGAATTGGCAGAAAAATGTATAACTGGATTCTGAGTTTCTTTTTTGAAGAACGATTCAAGTAAAAGTAGGGACTGCATTTTCTCAGACTCTTCCAATTGAGAATGGAACTCCACAGGGAAGTGTGAGCAGTCCTATTCTTTTTAATTTAATGATTAATGACATCTATCATAACTAAAAAGTAAATAAAAAAGGAATAAACATATTAAGGTGCTTGTCAGGAGCTTTCTTCCATACTAATCATTACACTAGTATTGCAACCAAAGGGTCATAAGGAAGATCAGTCTTGAGTACCTTAAAGTAAAAACATAAAATATCAGACCAGAATTTACATAATTTTGGGCATGTCCAGAACAGGTGTTCCCTCCATGGACTTACATTTATTACGTCGAGGTGATACCGAGAGATGTATAGAATGTAATTTGGTATAAGAATAATGTGGTCTATGTACAACTTTGTATTGGATCAGTTGAAAATGAGAACTAATGGAACAAGTCCTGATACCTTGGAGAGCCTCAGCCCAGGAATCATCTGGAATATCTATACCCAAATCTGTCATGATGTTATATAGATGCTCAGGGGGTTTGTAAGTTTCAAAACTGCACAATTTGACTTTCACATAATTTGTAGATGTTTAAAAAAATGTGAGGGGAGTATTCCAAATTTTTGTCTAAGCTGATTAAAAGTGGCAAATATGTTGTCATTGTATAAATCTCCTATGGTTATAATCCCTTTGTCCTTCCAGGATAGAAAAGTCTTATCTGTTTGCAAGGGAGGGAATGCGTGGTTACAAGCTATAGGGGTGAGAGAGCATATTTTTGGTAGTTTTAAGATCCTTCTTATCTGGTAGCAAATCTTTAGAGAGTTTACAATAATGGGATTGCATTTCTTAAAATTTTGAAACGTTTTTTTTTTGGCAAAGAGTGAAAAACCCTGAATATCTCTTTCAATAGCGAGCCACGCAGGAATGTTAGTAGTCCACTCCCCAGGCCCTGCATTGCACCAATACATTAAGGCCTGTACGTTGGCTGCCCAATAATAGTGCTGAAAGTAATGGAGGCCTAGACATCCTACCACTTTTGCCTTACAAATATGAGCTTTAGATATGCGTTGGGCTTTATATCCCCAAATAAATGGCATAATCACAGAATCAAGTGTCTTAAGGAATATCTGAGTTAAAAGAAAAAATATTTTGAAACAAATAAAGAAATCTTGGTAGGGTGACCATTTTAATTGCATTAACACGGCCAATCATTGTTAACAGGAGTACCCGCCAGGCCTCCACATCCCACCTCAGTCGTCTACCATAGCTTTGTTGTTTGTTACACGTAATTTCTTGTATTTTCTGGGCACAGGGACACCAACATATTAAATTCAATCAAAGTTTTAAAAGGAAGATTATCAATAAAATGCTTTGTAAGCATCTGGGCTAAAACGGCTATTTTATCGTTTCCATGCCCACTGTATACAATGTTCATGAGTCTGCGTACATTATGGAAAGAAAACCTTCCAGTTTTAAAACCTGTTTGATCAGTGGTTCATATTTTCAATGTGATTTCCTTGATATTGTTTGTTAATATATATTATTTGTGTGGAAGAGATAGACCCTCTGCTTTTGACAATAAGACTCCACAAAGACAGGTATATTAAATAAATAAAATAAAAGACAGCTTTATTCATTGCACACAAGGTAAGTAAAACTGTACAGGAGTTTTCTTTGCACACACTAAGAGAAAATTGCGCATACTTATTTTATTGCACATATAAATGTTTTTTGCACATATACATCATTTTTTAACACATATACTTATTTATATCACACATAAACTTAATTATTTTGTACATAACACTAAAGTTTTTCCTGCACATATACTTATTTATATCACACATAAACTTAATTATTTTGCACATAACACTAAAGTTTTTTTTGCACACATGAAGAGAAAAGCTATGTATAGGAGGTTTGGGGTTCATGAGGAGCAGATGAGGAGTCACTATTGTTACAGTATTGTGAGTTAGAGAAGGAGATTCGGGATATAGTAAGAGTTGTTCTTATTAACACACAGATGCTTCAATGCTGGACTGTTGAGGTATCTCTCCCGCAGTGACTGTGTTTCTATTATTTCCCTTTCTTTTCTCATTTTCTCCTCCTGTCGTTCTTTGGTCTTTTTCTCAAGCCAGTGATGAAGAACAAACAATCCTTTTGTTTTGCTGGCAGCTTTGGTCTTCTTTGAACCTTTCAGGTGATCTTGGGTATCTCCAGCGGGACCATTAGGAGCTGTCATGATGATGTTTTCATGAGCGTCTTTCTTTTTCCGAAGGGTGTGTTGTTTGTCAGTGTTGCTCTCTGGGTGGCGTTTTCTCACAGGTGTCTCCTGCTGCTCTGGAGCTTCTGGCTGGACTTCATCCATTTTACTTTCACACTCCAGCATCTCCGTGTTCTCCATCCAACAAAACATCGGTTGATCTTTTATCATGGGCTTTGGTCTTCTGTGTCTGGTGTCCTTCAGCTCAAATGGAGAGATGAACTTCACATCAGGCTCATCAGACTCGCTGTTATCATTCATGTCCATGACGATGAGATCAGACTGGGATGAAGGTGCTGACAGTGATATCGCCTCGGTATATTTATATGGGATGTAAGGAGATGATCCTGAAGAAGGAAGACATTGAGAGTTGCTATGTTTTATCTCGACACAATGCACTCTTGTCACATCTGATACACTTTCTCTTACCTGAATCGTCCGTGTCTTTGGCATTGTTCAGTTTCTTCGCTGATCTTTCACTCTCCAGCATCTGTTTGTTCTCCTCCATCCAACTAAACATCGGTTGTTTTTTCCTCATGGACTTAGGTCTTCTCTGTCTGGTGTCATTCAGCACAAATGGAGTGATGATATGCACCTCATCTTCATCTTCGATGTCCACGAGGACCAGGCGTGTAAAGAGATCAGACTGTGACGTGACCAGCGGTTCAGGCACTGATGAATGATGGGATTTGACCATCTCAGCTGTTGGTGCTGGTGTTGGTGGAACAGCTGATATTGGCAAAGGAGATGAAGTGAGTGATGATGTTTTTAGTTTCATCTTGTCATACATCACTAGACTTTCTCTTACCTTCATATTTTGTCACCTCCGTCTGTTCAGGATTCGGGTCGGGTGAGGCAGGTCGATGAAACCCTGATGAATGAAGAGATGGAGAGAGTCTCAAGGTTTTACCTCAACATACAAAGTGTTTCAACTGTGAAATCTTTATAAACCTGCTGTTACCTTCAGGATCCATGTTTTCTGCTTCCTTCCTCAGGTTCCTCCTCGAACGTCTCATCTTTGATCTCTCAGGTGATGAAGTTGATGGTTTAGGATAAAAAAGTTTCACCAGCGGTTCAGGCACTGATGAATGATGGGATTTAGAGAGTCACAATGTTTTTACCTCAGCACAATGCACTCTTGTCACATCTTTATAAACTTTCTCTTACCTTCATGATCCGTTTTCTTGTCACCCTTCTTCGGTTTATTTACTGAACGTCTCTCCTCTGATCTCTCAGGTGATGCAGTCGCGGGTTGAGGATTAACACGTATCACCAGCGGTTTAGGCACTGATGAATGAAGAGAAAGAGAGTTTCAAAGTTTTACCTCGACAAGTTTGATATTGTCATGTCTTTATAAATGTTTTCTTACCTTCATGATCCATGTTTTCAGCTTCCTTCGTCCGTTTCCTCCTTGAACGTCTCACCTCTGATCTCTCAGGTGTTGCAGTTGAGGGTTGAGGATGAACATGTATAACCAGCGGCTCCAGCCTTGATGGATGACAGGATTTTACCCTCTCAGCTGCTGAAGCTGGTGGGCATGGAGCGACTTGTATCGGTGTAGGAGGTAGTGAAAGTGTTAAGGTATCGATGCTCAATGGAGAAGCGTCTCGGGATTCCTTCCTAGACTTTCTGTGAACCGCAGGACTTGTTTTGGTGTCAGTCTGCATCTTCTTCATCTCTCTCTTGAGTTCCGATACGTTCACGTGTTGCTCTGAATCTTTGGCTCTTTTCTTGGTTTTCTTTGACCTCACAGGTACTGAAGCCGAGTTTTTCACCAGCGGTTTCAGTGTTGATTCTCTCCTTATACCTTCAGCATCATCTGTCTTTCTCTCTCTCTTCCTCATCTCTCTCCTACTTTCCCTATCTTTCTTTCTTCCTCGAATACTTTCAGTCTTTGTTTCAGATGTGCTGGCCTCCAGACTCTCTGAGATAACTCCCTCTTGCTCTCTTATGGAGTATCTTTTCTTGATCTTCCTCATTTTCTTGTCACGTCTGGAACTAGTCGGTGTGGAGTCAACTTGACGCTGTGCTCCTCTCTGTTCTTGCTCCTGTACAGTGTTGGTTATAACTAGTTACTAAGTAATTAGTTACTGTAATTCAATTACATTCCCCTTGAAAAAAAGTAAGTAAGGGATTGCTCTCATTTTTCTGTAATTTAATTACAGTTTCTTGTGATGTAATTGAACTAAATACTGTGTAATATATTCAATAGTGAAAATGACATCAACACTAAGTCTAAGTTTAAAATGTGTGCTTTAATGTATCCTTCTCACATTGGTGTACTTTGGTCAGTTAATAAGAATAATTTATGTAGTTATTTAATTGAAATAATGAATTAAGCCATTTCATGTCTAATGCTAATCGAGATCGAGGATGTAGAAAGTAATTAGGAATAAGTAATGAAATACTTTTTGGATGGAGTTATTTGTACAGTAATGTAATAACAATATTGAATATGTAATTAGTAACGAGTAATTATCACTTTTTCAGAGTAACTTACCCAACACTGCTCCAGTGTTTTGTTGCATTCGTGATCTGGCGTCTCGTGGCCCAAGCATCCACAGATCACTTGTCCCATGATATCAAACTTCACCAAAGCAGCCTACTTACTTTAATATTAAACTAAGAAAAGTATTTATGGTACTTTTTTTGCAAACCGCAAATGTAAAAGTAATCGCGAATACAAACTAGTAACTCCGGCACTTGCTCGCGCTGTCAACAAATTTAGGCTACGGTGATCTCTGACGTCATCGACAATATTAGTAACCAATGGAAACCAAAGCAATCCTTAAATATAAACATAAACCATTGAATTAAAGACATAAAATACAATGATCATTTAAATAAGAATGTTTTGTCGATTTGTAACAGCTGAAAGCATTAGTCAAATGTTTAACAAGCAGAGAACACGAATCAGTGACTGTAAATAAAGTTTAGGGTGTAAAAGACGCCATCTGTGCATTATTTAAACGAATCTGTTAGATTAAATAAGCCGCTCGCGTTAAACATCCAAGTATCGCGAGATCACGCTGCTCCCGTTTAACGTGTGATCTGCGCAGACCAGCTGAGGTGATTTAAATCTTGATGTTTTCATTGTCGATGGTAAAAGTTTGGTGTGAGATTTATCAATAAAGTCGTAGACTGTATGTTACGTTCCGTGTGTGTTTTGTGTACATTGTATTGTTTTTCGCTCTCCTGTCTTTCTGTGTCCCTTTCGGCTCCACTTCTAGGTTGTTGTTTATTGGCTGACTCGACTGCCAATCATCATTCTGACGTCATGACGTCCTGCCAATCGGCTGGCGTGCCAGCTGCATTTAACGACGCGAGTTGATTGTATGCGTTTGTGTGCGTGCGCGCGCGCCATGCCAGCTTGCTCCAAAGCGGTCAGCTGTTTGTGGTCGACACCCATTGTTTGATTCTTAACGTACCTAGTCTTATGAAGTCATGCGTTGTGTTATGTGATTCAATCTATTAATAGATTTATTATTTGACAATTGATTTCTATCGAGTTCTTTGAGGATGCATGTCAGTCTATGAGAGTGTGACGTCACCCTTGTATTTTTGTTCGTAGATTATATTAGTTTAGTTTGGCGTCGTATATGCTAAAGATTTCGGTTTTATTTTCATATTTATTTTGTTAGTAAGTTTAGAGGTTAGTGTAAGGGTTGTTTTATTTTGTTTCTTTCTTTAATTTGGGCGACAATCCTTTTCGTGTTGTAATCCATATATTTTTGTTTCTGTAATTATGTGTATTTTTCTTCAACGCGATTAGTAAATACTATTGAACTTTATTATCTATGTTCGGTGTCTTTTTGATCTGCACCACACCCGGTAACAGTTGTCTCGCATAAATGTTACGGTATCATCCCTTTTTAACATCAGACACGTAACACTCAACCAGAAGAGAAACGAATAAAACTCAGATGTGAGCTCAGTCTCAGTATTATATACACTAGACTTACAGCTCCATTCTAAAATGTACATCTAGATGTTTATGAATATTCTCTTATGTTAGTAACAGATGTAAGGGAGTTTATATTGGTTTATAGTTTGCCTAAAGCAGCTCTAGTGTGTATTTTCTTTCTTTATATGCTGTAATATTATTTAAACTAATGTGAAGCTTTGTCTTGAAAATGTTTATAATAGATTGTGCTTGTTTTCTGCTTGTGTTTATTCCAGGTGTGTTTTACACGAGCTGTGAACACCAGATGTCGCTCATCTCATCTACAGTTCCTGTGCCCAGTTGCATAAAGCACATTAAGTTTTTCTTAAGTGATTTCCCTTTACCAAAGACAATAGGAGAATAACTTAAGTAAAGCTTAAGGTATATTTAAAGGTACACTTATGCAAGCGGGCCCTGGACTTCACAGGTTGAGTGCGTGTCACATGTGCAGATATATTCTGGCGTATAAGTGGCGTACTGTGTAAAATATTTAATTTCCATAAATATTTACACAAAGATTCATGAAACAAAAGGACAGACTTATTTAATATATATTTATATAAATCACAGTGAAATGTATAAGGGTGCAGCTTATCTCTTAATGTATTTTTGGAGGCTACTGTTCCTGAGACAGCGTGAGAGGTTGAAAGTTTAAAATCCTCCCTCCTTCTTCTCTCATGATCAGGTTTTAGAGGCGACGCACCCGGGCAGAATTCTGAACCTTGACAGCGTCTTAGCGACCACCACCTTTGTTCTGCCATAGAAAAGTTCTCGACCGATGCAGTTCCTAGCAGACATACACAGAAGAGAAACAGTAGAAGGATCTGATTGGTGAGTCCAACTTAGATGAACTGTCTTAGATGAGTGTTTACTATAGTGTGAACTGTACCTGGAAGTGGCAGCTGCTGATCTTTTAAAGAGGGGAAGCTCATTTTTGGCCTAAATCATAAAAATTGTCCATTTATTTATATGTAAATTCTGCCCTACGCTCCTTTTCAAGAAAATGTTCTGTGACCCTGTCGTACCAACTAGGCATCTTTTCCAGTGACTTTAATTAATGAACAAACAATCTAATATATATATATATATATATATATATTTAACTCAACGGGAGGAAATGTGGGAATTATGTTAAACTGAAACAATGAATGTGGTGTAAAATTGTGTGAAATATACGATGAAGGTTGCAGCAGTTTGTCTTTCGACTACACATGCAAAATTGAGTTGGCTGAGTTTTTTTTTTTTTTTACATTTTATTATTTACATTTTTAGTCATTTGGCAGACGCTTTTATCCAAAGCGACTTACAGTGCACTTATTACAGGGACAATCCCCCTGGAGCAACATGGAGTAAAGTGTCTTGCTCAAGGAGACACTGGTGGTGGCTGCTGGTATCGAACCAGCAACCTTTGATTTACTAGTCAGTGGTTTAACCCACTAGACCACCATCTCCATATTTTATTGCTTCATTGAACATTTTGTTATAACAAAACAATGTTACAACCGAATCTTAACATAGGATTAATGAAAAGAGAGAAAATAAAAACATTACCATGGCTCGAAACAGACAAGACAAAAGAAAAAATAATAATAAAAGAAAACAAAAAACAGGAGAGGGAATTACACAAATAATAAAAATATTACAAATTAAATAGCGATGGGACTGAGTTGGACATGGAGACACAGAGTGATACGCGTCATAATCTGAAGACCACGCCCACGCCCACACCAACCGTCTCTTTGCATTGCGAAAAGCTGCCGCCTCCTTGTCATTTATGATTTATAACAAAAAAAGAATGTCTAAAAGCTGATATGTGACAAAGTGTATAGCAAACAAGCTAAAAAAAACAAGAAATACGTTTTTATAAGCTGTCGACCCCCAAAAACGAGCGTTTTAGGACATAAAAAGTAGATTAAAAAGAGATGACAGACCCTCTAATCATCACGCAGACGCTCGGAGTCCGGGCCAGCCCACGCCTCCATTCATCCCAGAGACGCTGAGCGTCTGTGGGCGGAACATGATCGCAGCATTATCCAATGACCGTCTTGTTTCTAAGCACTGAAAAAAACTGTTTAAAGCAGCCCCATTGAAGTCAATGGACGCTGGGCTTCAACAGAGTAATGCATTGTACGCTACGGGAATGAATGAGAAGGAAATCGAGTCAAACCGCATGGGGTCAAACACCTGAAGAGAGAAACTGCAGACATCATTCTCAATGTTCTCATTTGTTTCAGTGTCGATGAGAGCGAGTCTTACCTCTGGATCGCTCCAGATAACAGGATTATGATGAACACCAGAAATACTTATCAAGCACAAATATCCTTCAGATAGAAAAATACGATTAGCATCTGTTTTAGATATTGTTTTCATACTTGTTTTACAGCATTGAAGTCTCTGGATTTGATGTGACATCAGTGAAGTGAGTAGCCTCTGGAATGACAAGGTCTCCTGGAATCTTTATCTCTTCATCGGGTCAGAAGCAAAATGGGCGAGTGAACCCCAAACTCTCCTTAATGCACATGGTGGTAAACGTAAGCTGACTGAGGTCATCCCTGCAGCCAATCAAAATGTGATGTTATTACCTCAGGGGTCATGATCGAAGGGGAGGAGATTCCTATGGATTTTAACCAAACTAATATTTGTATATTTTGTTACACTTACTGATTAAATAAGCTATTGCTAATAATAAAAAATCATTTCTGGAAATCATCTTGTGACCCCTACTTTGGGAACCCCTGCATTAACACACCACAATTCAGACTACACTGTTGTAATACTTCAGTGAGGTGATGTCATCCGTCTCTCTGTCCTGCAGCAGTGATGTGACTTCAGCAGGACAGCGGTCCTGTTAGGTTGTAGAAGATCCAGGAGAGGGCGGAGTTGTGATGTTGTTTTTTCAACATTTCTCACCCTGCACATGACCCCCCAAATCAAATGTAGTAAAGGTCATTTCAGCAATTGTTAACTCCTCAGATTATAAAAAAGCCAATAAACAACAGTTTAACAGACTTCCTGTACAAACCTGCGAAAAAACAACTTAACACTGCCTTTAAGAAAATATGTTTGAATTTGTCTTTAATTATAAATAAACTGCTGCTAAATAAATGTTTGGGCACACCTAATGAATATGTCACAATTTTTTTACACACTTTATTATGTGGAAGTGAATGTCCAACTTTACAATTTTATTTCAAGTAGTTGCAAACTTTCAGTCAACTGTGTCTCAACAATTGAATGATAGTGAAAATTAAAGACTTAATTTTACATAAAAACTGAAGTTTTCTTCTAAAGCCTCTGTAGATCCAGTCAAATAGAAATGACATTGCAAATGTGTCACCTGATAAAACAAAAATCAGATATCAATGCACCATAAAGTTACCACGTGATCATCACACAACAAATCTAAAAGTAAAAAATAATAATTCAGTTTTATGCTTAAAATGTTAAGAATAGTATTCACGGACATGATAACATTGTTGCCAATAATACCCTAACCCAAATTGAATCTTTTTTCATATTTAATTATTTTAATTTACTATTAGTTGCTTTAGTTTTCTGTCATTGTTAGTGTATTAGCAGTGACAATAACACCAGTGACAAATTCCTATGAAATTCACCTCAAAACTGGCATTGTGATGCACACTTAAATCTATACATTATACCGATTAACATGTGTTTTCCTAACCTTTTCAATAAAAATCCTCCATACTGACTGTGACGACCCGTCTAGGGTCGATCGCAACATAAACGAATCCACACAAAAAGTAACCTTCGTAAAGAAATATTTTTATTACATAAAGGAAACACAAAATAAATAAGGGTTTCTATTCAGGAGTGGTCAATGCCAAAACAATAAACAAAACCACTACTTTAATAAATACCCAACTAAATAACATAAACGTCTTGACAAATAAAAGAAACAAAAGACAATCAATTATTCTAACTTCCTAAACTCAAAACAGAGGGAAAAATGAATACAGGCAAATTAAGATGGCGACACACTCCCCACTTTCCTTAATGTAAGAACAATGACAAATCATCAAAACTAACGAAAACAGAATGTAACGGACTTAAGCAGATTCTCAAACTAACATCTTAAATAATAACTAAGAACATAACAGAATTCAAAGGTCCAACATAAACAAACTCGGGGTAAACCCAACAAGAACCCAAATGGCCCATAAAGGACCATTAGGAGTGTTAAAGCAGCCCTTAAATAGAAAAATAGAAACAACAAAATGAAACAAGGCAGAGGGAGGAATTAAATAGGATTAAACCTTGAGAGCAATATTATGGACACAAAGGTCTAAATATAGGCATGAAAATCAACCAGAAAATTGACAATAGTAGATATTTACCAAATATTTGCATTTGTGAATACAACATTAACCAAGTATAATAAAAAGATTAATATTATATTGAATACTATAGAAAAGCATTAAATTACATCAAAAGAATTAAAATATATTCTGATATTTCACAAAAAAGATTAATAATTGTGTCTTCCTTAATATTTTCTAGATTGCTATCAGTACTATTAGAGGGATAACATCTACAGTATGTAATATTTTCAATGTGATTTCCTTCATCTTGTTTTATAATATATATTATTTGTCTGGAAGAGATAGACCTTCTGCTTTTGACAATAAGACTCGACCAGTGAGAGACAGGTCTCTTTCTAGCCATGAACTGAACTTTTCCTAAAAAGGTCTTTTATGGGATTGAGTTTAAGCTCTGCAGGAATCATATTTGAATCTAAAGACACTTTTATTCCCAAATAATTAATCGCATCTTTAATCAGAATTTATACGCCATACAAAAGAGTTAAACGTAGGAGGGAGACATTTGTTTTTTCAAGTAGCTCACAAATGAAATCCAAATTAATTTAGAAAAAAAGTTCAAAACTATAAAGACTTAAATAGCACTCATTGCTTTTTTACGCTGAGTTGCGTTTTAACGACTGAATCGGGTGGATTTTTTCATTTGGATGCTTTAACATGCCTGTAAAGTGTAGGGACAGGTTTGTGAGCATATTTTGAAAATGACCAGCCCGTAGAATCTCTTCAAAGTTTGGTATCAGACACGCATGAGACAACTTCTGCTCAGGATCACCTGTTCGTCCAAGAAGCATTTGATGGCTGGAGACATCAGCTGGCACTGCTCACTCGAACACACCTGCGTGAAGCTCTCGCTTAACGTTGAGATGTATTTAATGTAATCGTTAAGTAAAATTCAGACGAAAAGTGAAGCGGTTCATCCTCACGAGGTGACGGTTCTTGCGTTTATTCTATTTGGGAGTTTGATAGACGTTAATGGTCGTTGTGTGGAAAAGCTGTGAAGTATCTCACAAGACATGAGGGTGAGTAAATGACAGAAATCTATGTAATAATATAATTTTATATCAAACAATGACAAATGTACAACTTAAAGAATGTGAATTTAAACAAAGAAAAGTTTATTCATTGCACACAAGGTAAGTAAAACTGTACAGGAGTTTTCTTATTTCATTGCACATATAAATGTTTTTTTTTGCACATATACTTCATTTTTTAACACATATACTTATTTATATCACACATAAACTTAATTATTTTGCACATAACACTAAAGTTTTTCTTGCACATATACTTATTTATATCACACATAAACTTAATTATTTTGCACATAACACTAAAGTTTTTTTTTTCACACATAAAGAGAAAAGCTATGTATAGGAGGTTTGGGGTTCATGAGGAGCAGATGAGGAGTCACTATTGTTACAGTATTGTGAGTTAGAGAAGGAGATTCGGGATATAGTAAGAGTTGTTCTTATTAACACACAGATGCTTCAATGCTGGACTGTTGAGGTATCTCTCCCGCAGTGACTGTGTTTCTACTATTTCCCATCCTTTTCTCATTTTCTCCTCCTGTCGTTCTTTGGTCTTTTTCTCAAGCCAGTGATGAAGAACAAATAATCCTTTTGTTTTGCTGGCAGCTTTGGTCTTCTCTGAACCTTTCAGGTGATCTTGGGTATCTCCAGCGGGACCATTAGGAGCTGTCATGATGATGTTTTCATGAGCGTCTTCCTCCTTCTGAAGGGTTTGTTGTTTGTCAGTGTTGCTCTCTGGATGGGATTTTCTCACAGGTGTCTCCTGCTGCTCTGGAGCTTCTGGCTGGACTTCATCCATTTCACTTTCACACTCCAGCATCTCCGTGTTCTCCATCCAACAAAACATCGGTTGATCTTTTATCATGGGCTTTGGTCTTCTGTGTCTGGTGTCCTTCAGCTCAAATGGAGAGATGAACTTCACATCAGGCTCATCAGACTCGCTGTTATCATTCATGTCCACGACGATGAGATCAGACTGGGATGAAGGTGCTGACAGTGATATCGCCTCGGTATATTTATATGGGATGTAAGGAGATGATCCTGAAGAAGGAAGACATTGAGAGTTGCTATGTTTTATCTCGACACAATGCACTCTTGTCACATCTGACACACTTTCTCTTACCTGAATGGTCCGTGTCTTTGGCATTGTTCAGTTTCTTCAGTGATCTTTCACTCTCCAGCATCTGTTTGTTCTCCTCCATCCAACTAAACATCGGTTGTTTTTTCCTCATGGACTTAGGCCTTTTCTGTCTGGTGTCATTCAGCACAAATGGAGAGATGATATGCACCTCATCTTCATCTTCAATGTCCACGAGGACCAGGCGTGTAAAGAGATCAGACGGTGACGTGACCAGCGGTTCAGGCACTGATGAATGATGGGATTTGACCATCTCAGCTGTTGGAGCTGGTGTTGGTGGACCAGCTGATATTGGCAAAGGAGATGAAGTAAGTGATGATGTATTAGTTACATCTTATCATACATCACTAGACTTTCTCTTACCTTCATATTTTGTCACCTCCGTCTGTTCAGGATTCAGGTCGGGTGAGGCAGGTCGATGAAACCCTGATGAATGAAGAGATGGAGAGAGTCTCAAGGTTTTACCTCAACATACAAAGTGTTTCAACTTTGAAATCTTTATAAACTTTCTGTTACCTTCAGGATCCATGTTTTCTGCTTCCTTCCTCAGGTTCCTCCTCGAAGGTCTCATCTTTGATCTCTCAGGTGATGAAGTTGATGGTTTAGGATCAAAACGTCTCACCAGCGGTTCAGGCACTGATGAAGGATGGGATTTAGAGAGTGACAAGGTTTTAACTCAGCACAATGCACTCTTGTCACATCTTTATAAACTTTCTCTTACCTTCATGATCCGTTTTCTTGTCACCCTTCTTCGGTTTATTTACTGAACATCTCTCCTCTGATCTCTCAGATGATGCAGTCGCGGGTTGAGGATTAACACGTATCACCAGCGGTTTAGGCACTGATGAATGAAGAGAAAGAGAGTTTCAAAGTTTTACCTCGACAAATTTGATATTGTCACGTCTTTATAAATGTTTTCTTACCTTCATGATCCATGTTTTCAGCTTCCTTCGTCCGTTTCCTCCTTGAACGTCTCACCTCTGATCTCTCAGGTGTTTCAGTTGAGGGTTGAGGATGAACATGTATAACCAGCGGCTCCAGCCTTGATGGATGACAGGATTTTACCCTCTCAGCTGCTGAAGCTGGTGGGCATGGAGCGACTTGTATCGGTGTAGGAGGTAGTGAAAGTGTTAAGGTATCGATGCTCAATGGAGAAGCGTCTCGGGATTCCTTCCTAGACTTTCTGTGAACCGCAGGACTTGTTTTGGTGTCAGTCTGCATCTTCTTCATCTCTCTCTTGTGTTCCGATACGTTCACGTGTTGCTCTGAATCTTTGGCTCTTTTCTTGGTTTTCTTTGACCTCACAGGTACTGAAACAGAGTTTTTCACCAGCGGTTTTAGTGTTGACTCTCTCCTTATACCTTCAGCATCATCTGTCTTTCTCTCTCTCTTCCTCATCTCTCTCCTACCTTCCCTGTCTTTCTTTCTTCCTCGAATTCTTTCAGTCTTTGTTTCAGATGTGCTGTCCTCCAGACTCTCTGAGATAACTCCCTCTTGCTCTCTTATGGAGTATCTTTTCTTGATCTTCCTCATTTTCGTGTCACGTCTGGAACTTGTCGGTGTGGAGTCATCTTGACGCTGTGCTCCTCTCTGTTCTTGCTCCTGTACAGTGTTGGTTATAACTAGTTACTAAGTAATTAGTTAATGTAATTCAATTACATTCCCCTTGAAAAAAGTAAGTAAGGGATTACTCTTATTTTTCTGTAATTTAATTACAGTTTCTAGTGATGTAATTGAACTAAATACTTTGTAATGTATTCAATAGTGAAAATGACATCAACACTAAGTCTAAGTTTAAAAGGTGTGCTTTAATGTATCCTTCTCACATTGGTATACTTTGGTCCGTTAATAAGAATAATTTATGTAGTTATTTAATTGAAATAATGAATTAAGCTGTTTCAAGTCTAATGCTAATCAAGATTGAAGTAGGATGTAGAAAGTAATTAGGAATAAGTAATGAAATACTTTTTGGATGGAGTTATTTGTACAGTAATGTAATAACACTATTGAATATGTGATTAGTAACTAGTAATTATCACTTTTTCAGAATAACTTACCCAACACTGCTCCAGTGTTTGGTTGCATTCCGGATCTGGCGTCTGGTGGCCCAAACATCCACAGATCACTTGTCCCATGATATCAAACTACACCAAAGCAGCCTACTTACTTTAATATTAAACTAAGAAAAGTATTTATGGTACTTTTTTGCAAACCGCAAATGTAAAAGTAATCGCGAATAAAAACTAGTAACTCCGGCACTTGATCGCGCTGTCAACAAATTTAGGCTACGTTGATCTCTGACGTCATCGACATTATTAGTAACCAATGGAAACCAAAGCAATCCTTAAATATAAACATAAACCATTGAATTAAAGACATAAAATACAATAATCATTTAAATAGGAATGTTTTGTCGATTTGTAACAGCTGAAAGCATAGTCAAATGTTTAACAAGCAGAGAACACGAATCAGTGACTATAAATAAAGTTTAGGGTGTAAAAGACGCCATTCGTTATTTAAACGAATCTGTTAGATTAAATAACCCGCTCGCGTTGAACATCCAAGTATCGCGAGATCACGCTGCTCCCGTTTGACGTGCGATCTGCGCAGAGCAGCTGAGGTGATTTACATCTTGATGTTTAACTGCTGGCTACATAGAGACAGAGACCTCTCTTTAACAGGTGGGGGATTACTTATTAAAGCGGAGGGTCTGTCTCGCCTTGCGTATGCTGCGCAGTCATTGCACATTGATAAGTCCACATGTAAAGTAATCGATGGAATGCTATATAATTTCCTATGGAAAAAACGAACCTCATTATCTTAAGAAATATGTGTTGGTAAATTCTCACTATAAGGGTGGATTAAACTTCATTGATTTCAATACAATGAATAATTCAATTAAAATAAACTGGCTCAGTTGATTTCTCAATAACCCTACTTATATTTGGAATCTATTCCCCCAATTTGCATTTTCACAATTTGGTGTTATAAAATTTGTTTTAATGTGCAATTATGATATTCAAAAACTTCCCCTCATTCTATCTAATTTTCTCAAACAGGCTCTTTTGGCTTGGACTCTTATATACAAACATAACTTTTCCCCTCAACCATGTTACATTTGGAATAATAAAAACATTCTATTTAAAAATAGGTCTTTGTTCTTTAAACAATGTTTCAGTAATGGAATATTGCATGTTGGCCAGCTCTTCAATAAGGAAGGTATGCTTTTTAGGTATTCAGAATTTCTCTCTAAATATAATATACCAGTAACTCCTACAGAGTTTGCCATTGTTATGGATGCTATTCCATCTGGCATACGCATGCTTTTTAGAAATTGTTCTTTATCTTTTGAAGTCTCTTTACATGAGCCTAGCGATACACCTACTGGTGAGTTATGTTTTATTTGTAAAAAAGCAAGAAATCTTAAGGTACGATACTTATTGAGAGCATTGCCTGTGCCCCTTCTGCTGTTTCATACTGGAACAGCCTTTTTGATAATCTAAACAGGAAAATGATATGGTCCATGCAACAAAAAATATCTTCTCTCAAATAAAGTCAAAGTAATACTCCATAACATTTACACTGCCAAAACTTTTCTAAAGAAAAAATTTGGATCTGACTTTGACACCAAATGCATTTTTTGTCAGAATGACAATGAATCACTTTTTCACTTGTTTTGGTCGTGCAACTGTATTCAACAACTTTTGAAACATGTTGGTTAGTTTATTTCAAATACTATTTTGAACGTTTTTTTAATGAATCCAAAAACTGTTATTTTTGGATTTTTTGAAGGTGACCATAATGCTTCTTTTATAATCAATTCTTTCTCTATGTAAAATTTATTTACATAAATGTATATTTTCTAATAGCAAAACTATTTTTATAGTCTTTCTACAAGAGATAAAACTGTATTTAAAATCAATTATTTTTTCTTCCAATATAAAAGCACAAAGAATTTGTAAAATTTGCTCTGCATATAAGCTTTTCAACCAATTTAATTTGTAATATTTTTATTATTTGTGTAACTCCCTCTCCTGTTTTGTTTTATTATATTTTTTTTCTCTTGTCTTGTCTGTTTCGAGCCATGGTAATGTTTTTTTTTTCTTAAGTGTTCCTTAATGTTAAAGTTCTCATGTAACTATGTTTTCTTATAACAAAATGTTCAATAAAGCATTTAAAAAAAAAAAAGATTTACATCTTGATGTTTTCATTGTCAATGGTAAAAGTTCAGTGTGCCGGACAGAAAAAATCGGAAGTATAATCAAAGCAGCGGAAAAGTATCTAGAGATTGAAGATATTTCAGTGGATATGATTAATGAGAAAATAAAGATGCAAACAACATACACTCAACCGGGATGTGGTGGTACATAATGGTGCTGCTAATATTTCAGTGGAATGCGAGAAGCTTAATAGCTAATGGGCAAGAGTTTAAAAAGTTCATTACAGATTTAGAAAAAAAAACTGATATAATATGTGTTCAAGAAACATGGCTCAAACCTAATTTTGTTGTACAAGGATATGAGGCAATTCGGAAAGACAGGAAACTGGGGGGAGGTGGGATAACGACATTTATAAAACAAGGTGTGCGATATAGGAATTTTGATGAGAGTGAGGACAAGAAGGTGGTAGTGATGGAAATCTGGGAAGGGAACCGTAGTATTAAAGTAATTCATTTTTACAGTCCATGTGAAAAGTTAAGCAAGAAAGTATTGGAAGATATAAGAGGTAACACAAATCTGAAAGTAATATGGTGTGGTGATTTAAATGCCCATAATACACCATGGGGGTGTAATAAAACCGATAATAATGGGCTGATTGTGAAAGAAATGTTAGATTGGGGACAGTAAGTATGTATGTATTAACAATGGATGTTATATAATAATAAACATAACTCAGGGGTGTACAACCGCTTTAAATATTATCAGAAAATCCAGCTAGAAATTGTGAATGGAATGTAAGTAAACAAAGTACAATGGGAAGTGATCATTATCCTATATAGTGTAAAATTGGTGTGGACATTACCCAAACATTGGTGGGGAGAATTCCAAGATGGAAATTTTATGCAGCCAACTGGGAGCTTTTTAAATAATTATGTCATAACAATATGTGTGAAATGGTAGATGATACCGAAGGCATTGAAGAATTAAGTAAGAAAATAAGGGAAGTGTTAAGGAATACTGCAGAGGAAGTAATAGGAATAAAGAAAACTAAATAGAAAAAATGCAGCACCGTGGTGGAATGAAGAGTGTAGTAAGGCAGTTAGGAAAAGAAATAAAGCAATGAAGAAAGCCAGAAAATCAGTATTGTTTAATGAGTACATTAACTTCAAGAGAGCACAGGCAACGGTGAGGAGAGAAGTAAGAAAAGCAAAAAGAAATTACTGGAGAGAATTTTGTAATAGAATTGGGTAAGAAATTGAAATGAATGAAGTGTGGAATATGATTAGGAAGATGGGAGGGATTGAGAGAAATAACAACATTCCAGTTTTAGTAAATAATGGAAAAATAGCAATAAAAGACAGAGATAAAGCAGAGATGTTAGTGGAAACATTCGTAAAGGTGCACAGTAATAAAAATATTTCAGAGAATATAAGGGAAAAATAGGGAACAGAAAGTTAGGGAGAATGCTCACATATGTAAAGAAGAATCCATCAGGAAGTATGTTGGACTCAGAATTGACCTTGTATGAGTTAAAGAGAGCGCTAGTGGGGGTCAAACATACTTCTCCAGGCAAGGATGACATATGCACTTATCAGAATTATCAGTTAGTATGATTTTAAAACTTTTTAACAAAGTATGGGATACAGGGAATATGCCAGCAGATTGGAGGCATAGGACAGGAAAAGACCACTCCCAGCCAATTAATTTTAGACCTATTACATTGACATCAAATCTATGCAATATTATGGAACGGATGGTTATGAATAGGTTGACATATGTGATTGAAAGTAGAAACATTTTTTCAGCATGTCAACGTGGATTTAGAAAAGGGAGAAATACGATAGATTCAACATGTCTAGAAGCTGAAATTCGAAAAGCTCAAGTTATTAGAGAAGTGTTTGTTGGAGTCTTTTTTGATGTAGAAAAAGCTTACGATATGTTTTGGAAATAGGGGCTTTTATTGAAATTGGAAAGCTTGAGAATTGGCAGAAAAATGTATAACTGGATTCTGAGTTTCTTTTTGGAAGAACGATTCAAGTAAAATTAGGGACTGCATTTTCTCAGACTCTTCCAATTGAGAATGGAACTCCCCAGGAAAGTGTGAGCAGTCCTATTCTTTTTAATTGAATGATTAATGACATCTATCATAACTAAAAAGTAAATAAAAAAGGAATAAACATATTAAGGTGCTTGTCAGGAGCTGATTGGGGGGCAAGCTGTCAGTCATTGAAAATTATTTATTATGCTGTGATAAACATAGATTATGGTTGTGCAGTATACAGTTATGCGAACAAAACATTACTTGTAAAGATAGAGGTAATACAAAATCAAGCTTTGCGCATTTGCTGTCGTGCTTTTAGATCTTCTCCAGTAGCGTCATTGGAGGTTGAAATGGGAGAATTGCGTCTAGAACAACGTAGGTCCCAGATGATATTAAGGTACTGGTATGGTGTAAAGGGACATTTGGAAAAACATCCAGTTAGTGTAATTTTGGAAAATTGTTGGGAATATGAATATAAAGAAATAACAAGTTTGGTTGGGTAGTAAGGAAGGAGGTGAACAGCTTGGAGTTGAAAGATTATGAAATTGCTCCTTCTGTTGCTATTCCAGCTATTCCCCCCTGGTTGTTCTCTATGCCACTAATAGTTTTACAAATTCACAATATAATGAAAGAACCAGAGATGAACAAACCAACTAAATTAGTGGTTCAACAGTATAAAACAAAGGAATATTATTCTGTATTACAGGTATTTACAGATTGGTCTAAGGAACCAGAGTCTGGAAGAACAGCAGCAGCAGTATATATAGTCTACTAAGTGGTAAATCTGAAGCTAGGCAAGACTTAGTATTTGAAGTTTTACAACGTTTGTCTAGAATTAGGCAGTTAAGGATATAATTAAATTTCCTCTGGGTACCTGCACGTGTAGGTGTGGAGGGAAATGAAGAAGTAGACTTGCTAGCAAAGAAAGCATTAAATCATCCGCAAGTAGAAATTAAGTTAGCTCTGATGACTTCAAGAGAGTGATATCTTCTGAAGTAAGTAAGAAATGGCAAACGTTATGGAATAGTGGGTTTTCAGGAAGACATCTTTTCCAGATTCAGGAGTATGTTGGAAATGAGAGAAAAAGATATGGAAATAGGAAGAAGGATGTCATTATTTTAAGAAATACAGCATTAAATTATACTTTTTAAAATAGGTAAGCTTGAATCGGGAAAGTGTGACAAATGTGGAGAATTATAAACAGTGAAGCATATCCTTTATGACTGTTCTGCATATGAAAGGGAGAGATTACAATTAATACAAGAATTAGGATGGTTAGGAGTGGATAATATCTCTTTAAAAGTAGTGTTAGGAAACGGGTCAAGGCAATCAAGAGTACATGAAATATGATTTATAAATACCTAAAAAACACAGGAACATTAGATAGAATATAGGAATTAATTTTATTTTAATTTCTTCCAAAACGAAGTACTCTCTACACTCCAGATCAGTAGGCGGCGGTAATGCAGCTATTCTTGGGTTTTCCAAACCGCCATAAAAAAACTAGAAGAAGAAGTCAGGCGTGAGATTTATCAATTAAGTCGTAGACTCTACAAGAAGAGAAACGAATAAAAATCAGATGTGAGCTCAGTCTCAGTATTATATACACTAGACTTACAGCTCCATTCTAAAATGTACATGTAGATGTTTATGAATATTCTCTTATGTTATAAACAGATGTGAGGGAGTATACATTGGTTTATAGTTTGCCTAAAGCAGCTCTAGCTCTCTAATTTCTTTTTGTATTTGCTGTAATATTATTTAAACTAATGTGAGTTTTTTCTTGAAAATGTTTATAATAGATTGTGCTTGTTTTCTGCTTGTGTTTATTCCAGGTGTGTTTTACACGAGATGTGAACATCAGATGTCGCTCATCTCATCTACAGTTCCTGTGCCCAGTTGCATAAAGCACCTTAAGTTTTTCTTAAGTGATTTCCCTTTACCAAAGACAATAGGAGAATAACTTAAGTAAAGCTTAAGGTATATTTAAAGGTACACTTAAGGGAAAATTACACTTAAGGTGCTTTATGCAAGCGGGCCCTGGACTTCACAGGTTGAGTGCGTGTCACATGTGCAGATATATTCTTGTTATGATGGGCGTACTGTGTGAAATATTTAATTTCCATTAACATTTACACACAGAGTTATAAAACAAAAAGACAGAATGTTTAATATATATTTAAATAAATCACAGTGAAATGTATAAGGGTGCAGCTTATGTCTAAATGTATTTTTGGAGGCTACTGTTCCTGTGACAGCGTGAGAGGTTGAAAGTTTAAAATCCTTTCTCCTTCTTCTCTCATGAGCAGGTTTAAGAGAATGTTCGACCGGACCGTCGATGAGAGAGGACCAGGCCTGGGTTTGTGTTGTGGTTTGTTTTATGGTTTGTTTTATTCGCCAGGCAGTCGTCCATGAGGGGCTGCCGGCTGTCTTTTTACTTTGTTTGTATGTATGTTCTTTTGGCCGGCAGTCGACCGTCAGGTGGCTGCCGGCATTTCACTTCCTGTATTTGTTTGTTTATTTCATTAAAACTTTATTTAAATGTTCGCGAGTTCCCCCCTCCTTTCTTCCATACTAATCATTACACTAGTATTGCAACCAAAGGGTCATAAGGAAGATCAGTCTTGAGTACCTTAAAGTAAAAACAGAAAATATCAGACCAGAATTTACATAATTTTGGGCATGTCCAGAACAGGTGTTCCCTCCATGGACTTACATTTATTACGTCGAGGTGATACCGAGAGATGTATAGAATGTAATTTGGTATAAGAATAATGTGGTCTATGTACAACTTTGTATTGGATCAGTTGAAAATGAGAACTAATGGAACAAGTCCTGATACCTTGGAGAGCCTCAGCCCAGGAATCATCTGGAATATCTGTACCCAAATCTGTCATGATGTTATATAGATGCTCAGGGGGTTTGTAAGTTTCAAAACTGCACAATTTGACTTTCACATAATTCCGTATTTGTAGATGTCTGAAAAAATGTGAGGGGAGTATTCCAAATTTTTGTCTAAGCTGATTAAAAGTGGCAAATATGTTGTCATTGTATAAATCTCCTATGGTTATAATCCCTTTGTCCTTCCAGGATAGAAAAGTCTTATCTGTTTGCAAGGGAGGGAATGCGTGGTTACAAGCTATAGGGGTGAGAGAGCATATTTTTGGTAGTTTTAAGATCCTTCTTATCTGGTAGCAAATCTTTAGAGAGTTTACAATAATGGGATTGCATTTCTTAAAATTTTGAAACGTTTTTTTTTTGGCAAAGAGTGAAAAACCCTGAATATCTCTTTCAATAGCGAGCCACGCAGGAATGTTAGTAGTCCACTCCCCAGGCCCTGCATTGTACCAATACATTAAGGCCTGTACGTTGGCTGCCCAATAATAGTGCTGAAAGTAATGGAGGCCTAGACATCCTACCACTTTTGCCTTACAAATATGAGCTTTAGATATGCGTTGGGCTTTATATCCCCAAATAAATGGCATAATCACAGAATCAAGTGTCTTAAGGAATATCTGAGTTAAAAGAAAAAATATTTTGAAACAAATAAAGAAATCTTGGTAGGGTGACCATTTTAATTGCATTAACACGGCCAATCATTGTTAACGGGAGTACCCGCCAGGCCTCCACATCCCGCCTCAGTCTGTCTACCATAGCTTTGTTATTTGTTTCACGTAATTTTTGGTATTTTCTGGGCACAGGGACACCAAGATATTTAATTCACTCAAAGTTTTAAAAGGAAGATTATCAATAAAATGCTTTGTAAGCATCTGGGCTAAAACGGCTATTTTATCGTTTCCATGCCCACTGTATACAATGTTCATGAGTCTGCGTACATTATGGAAAGAAAACCTTCCAGTTTTAAAACCTGTTTGATCAGTACTTCATATTTTCAATGTGATTTCCTTGATATTGTTTGTTAATATATATTATTTGTGTGGAAGAGATAGACCCTCTGCTTTTGACAATAAGACTCCACAAAGACAGGTATTTAAATAAATAAAATAAAAGACAGCTTTATTCATTGCACACAAGGTAAGTAAAACTGTACAGGAGTTTTCTTTGCACACACTAAGAGAAAATTGCGCATACTTATTTTATTGCACATATAAATGTTTTTTGCACATATACATCATTTTTTAACACATATACTTATTTATATCACACATAAACTTAATTATTTTGCACATAACACTAAAGTTTTTTTTGCACATAAACTTCATTTTGTAACACATATACTTATTTATATCACCCATAAACTTAATTATTTTGCACATAACACTTAAGTTTTTCTTGCACATATACTTATTTATATCACACATAGACTTAATTATTTTGCACATAACACTAAAGTTTTTTTTTGCACACATGAAGAGAAAAGCTATGTATAGGAGGTTTGGGGTTCATGAGGAGCAGATGAGGTGTCACTATTGTTACTGTATTGTGAGTTAGAGAAGGAGATTCGGGATATAGTAAGAGTTGTTCTTATTAACACACAGATGCTTCAATGCTGGACTGTTGAGGTATCTCTCCCGCAGTGACTGTGTTTCTATTATTTCCCTTTCTTTTCTCATTTTCTCCTCCTGTCGTTCTTTGGTCTTTTTCTCAAGCCAGTGATGAAGAACAAACAATCCTTTTGTTTTGCTGGCAGCTTTGGTCTTCTCTGAACCTTTCAGGTGATCTTGGGTATCTCCAGCGGGACCATTAGGAGCTGTCATGATGATGTTTTCATGAGCATCTTTCTCCTTTTGAAGGGTTTGTTGATTGTCAGTGTTGCTCTCTGGATGGGATTTTCTCACAGGTGTCTCCTGCTGCTCTGGAGCTTCTGGCTGGACTTCATCCATTTTACTTTCACACTCCAGCATCTCCGTGTTCTCCATCCAACAAAACATCGGTTGATCTTTTATCATGGGCTTTGGTCTTCTGTGTCTGGTGTCCTTCAGCTCAAATGGAGAGATGAACTTCACATCAGGCTCATCAGACTCACTGTTATCATTCATGTCCATGACGATGAGATCAGACTGGGATGAAGGTGCTGACAGTGATATCGCCTCGGTATATTTATATGGGATGTAAGGAGATGATCCTGAAGAAGGAAGACATTGAGAGTTGCTATGTTTTATCTCGACACAATGCACTCTTGTCACATCTGATACACTTTCTCTTACCTGAATGGTCCGTGTCTTTGGCATTGTTCAGTTTCTTCTGTGATCTTTCACTCTCCAGCATCTGTTTGTTCTCCTCCATCCAACTAAACATCGGTTGTTTTTTCCTCATGGACTTAGGTCTTCTCTGTCTGGTGTCATTCAGCACAAATGGAGTGATGATATGCACCTCATCTTCATCTTCGATGTCCACGAGGACCAGGCGTGTAAAGAGATCAGACTGTGACGTGACCAGCGGTTCAGGCACTGATGAATGATGGGATTTGACCATCTCAGCTGTTGGTGCTGGTGTTGGTGGAACAGCTGATATTGGCAAAGGAGATGAAGTGAGTGATGATGTTTTTAGTTTCATCTTGTCATACATCACTAGACTTTCTCTTACCTTCATATTTTGTCACCTCCGTCTGTTCAGGATTCGGGTCGGGTGATTCAGGTCGATGAAACCCTGATGAATGAAGAGATGGAGAGAGTCTCAAGGTTTTACCTCAACATACAAAGTGTTTCAACTGTGAAATCTTTATAAACTTTCTGTTACCTTCAGGATCCATGTTTTCTGCTTCCTTCCTCAGGTTCCTCCTCGAACGTCTCATCTTTGATCTCTCAGGTGATGAAGTTGATGGTTTAGGATCAAAACGTCTCACCAGCGGTTCAGGCACTGATGAAGGATGGGATTTAGAGAGTCACAATGTTTTTACCTCAGCACAATGCACTCTTGTCACATCTTTATAAACTTTCTCTTACCTTCATTATCCGTTTTCTTGTCACCCTTCTTCGGTTTATTTACTGAACGTTTCTCCTCTGATCTCTCAGGTGATGCAGTCGCGGGTTGAGGATTAACACGTATCACCAGCGGTTTAGGCGCTGATGAATGAAGAGAAAGAGAGTTTCAAAGTTTTACCTCGAAAAGTTTGATATTGTCATGTCTTTATAAATGTTTTCTTACCTTCATGATCCATGTTTTCAGCTTCCTTCGTCCGTTTCCTCCTTGAACGTCTCACCTCTGATCTCTCAGGTGTTGCAGTTGAGGGTTGAGGATGAACATGTATAACCAGCGGCTCCAGCCTTGATGGATGACAGGATTTTACCCTCTCAGCTGCTGAAGCTGGTGGGCATGGAGCGACTTGTATCGGTGTAGGAGGTAGTGAAAGTGTTAAGGTATCGATGCTCAATGGAGAAGCGTCTCGGGATTCCTTCATAGACTTTCTGTGAACCGCAGGACTTGTTTTGGTGTCAGTCTGCATCTTCTTCATCTCTCTCTTGTGTTCCGATACGTTCACGTGTTGCTCTGAATCTTTGGCTCTTTTCTTGGTTTTCTTTGACCTCACAGGTACTGAAGCCGAGTTTTTCACCAGCGGTTTCAGAGTTGACTCTCTCCTTATACCTTCAGCATCATCTGTCTTTCTCTCTCTCTTCCTCATCTCTCTCCTACTTTCCCTATCTTTCTTTCTTCCTCGAATACTTTCAGTCTTTGTTTCAGATGTGCTGTCCTCCAGACTCTCTGAGATAACTCCCTCTTGCTCTCTTATGGAGTATCTTTTCTTGATCTTCCTCATTTTCTTGTCACGTCTGGAACTTGTCGGTGTGGAGTCAACTTGACGCTGTGCTCCTCTCTGTTCTTGCTCCTGTACAGTGTTGGTTATAAAAGTTACTAAGTAATTAGTTACTGTAATTCAATTACATTCCCCTTGAAAAAAACTAAGTAAGGGATTACTCTTATTTTTCTGTAATTTAAATACAGTTTCTGTAATATATTCAATAGTGAAAATGACATCAACACTAAGTCTAAGTTTAAAATGTGTGCTTTAATGTATCCTTCTCACATTGGTATACTTTGGTCAGTTAATAAGAATAATTTATGTAGTTTTTTTTTTGAAATAATGAATTAAGCTGTTTCAAGTCTAATGCTAATCGAGATCGAGGATGTAGAAAGTAATTAGGAATAAGTAATGAAATACTTTTTGGATGGAGTTATTTGTACAGTAATGTAATAACACTATTGAATATGTGATTAGTAACTAGTAATTATCACTTTTTCAGAGTAACTTACCCAACACTGCTCCAGTGTTTGGTTGCATTCCGGATCTGGCGTCTGGTGGCCCAAACATCCACAGATCATTTGTCCCATGATATCAAACTTCACCAAAGCAGCCTACTTACTTTAATACTAAACTAAGAAAAGTATTTATGGTACTTTTTTGCGAATCGCAAATGTAAAAGTAATCGCGAATACAAACTAGTAACTCCGGCAGTTGCTCGCGCTGTCAACAAATTTAGGCTACGGTGATCTCTGACGTCATCGACAATATTAGTAACCAATGGAAACCAAAGTAATCCTTAAATATAAACATAAACCATTGAATTAAAGACATAAAATACAATAATCATTTAAATTGGAATGTTTTGTCAATTTGTAACAGCTGAAAATATTAGTCAAATGTTTAACAAGCAGAGAACACGAATCAGTGACTGTAAATAAAGTTTAGGGTGTAAAAGACGCCATCTGTGCATTATTTAAACGAATCTGTTAGATTAAATAAACCGCTCGCGTTGAACATCCAAGTATCGCGAGATCACGCTGCTCCCGTTTGACGTGTGATCTGCGCAAAGCAGCTGAGGTGATTTAAATCTTGATGTTTCCATTATCGATGGTAAAAGTTTGGTGTGAGATTTATCAATAAAGTCGTAGACTGTATGTTACGCTCCATGTGTGTTTTGTGTACATTGTATTGTTTTTCGCTCTCCTGTCTTTCTGTGTCCCTTTCGGCTCCACTTCTAGGTTGGTGTTTATTGGCTGACTCGACTGCCAATCATCATTCTGACGTCATGACGTCCTGCCAATCGGCTGGCGTGCCAGCTGTATTTAACGACGCGAGTTGATTGTATGCGTTTGTGTGCGTGCGCGCGCGCCATGCCAGCTTGCTCCAAAGCGGTCAGCTGTTTGTGGTCGACACCCATTGTTTGATTCTTAACGTACCTAGTCTTATGAAGTCATGCGTTGTGTTATGTGATTCAATCTATTAATAGATTTATTATTTGACAATTGATTTCTATCGAGTTCTTTGAGGATGCATGTCAGTCTATGAGAGTTTGACGTCACCCTTGTATTTTTGTTCGTAGATTATATTAGTTTAGTTTGGCGTCGTATATGCTAAAGATTTCGGTTTTATTTTCAAATGTATTTTGTTAGTAAGTTTAGAGGTTAGTGTAAGGGTTGTTTTATTTTGTTTCTTTCTTTAATTTGGGCGACAATCCTTTTCGTGTTGTAATCCATATATATTTGTTTCTGCAATTATGTGTATTTTTCTTCAACGCGACTAGTAAATACTATTGAACTTTATAATCTCTGTTCGGTGTCCTTTATGATCTGCACCACACCCGGTAACAGTTGTCTCGTATAAATGTTACGGTATCATCCCTTTTTAACATCAGACACGTAACACTCTACAAGAAGAGAAACGAATAAAACTCAGATGTGAGCTCAGTCTCAGTATTATATACACTAGACTTACAGCTCCATTCTAAAATGTACATGTAGATGTTTGGAGAGATTTAGTCCATCAGTGTATTATTGAACATTCTATTATGTTAGTAACAGATGTGAGGGAGTTTATATTGGTTTATAGTTTGCCTAAAGCAGCTCTAGTGTGTATTTTCTTTCTTTATATGCTGTAATATTATTTAAACTAATGTGAAGCTTTGTCTTGAAAGTTTTTATAATAGATTGTGCTTGTTTTCTGCTTGTGTTTATTGCAGGTGTGTTTTACACGAGCTGTGAACACCAGATGTCGCTCATCTCATCTACAGTTCCTGTGCCCAGTTGCATAAAGCACCTTAAGTTTTTCTTAAGTGATTTCCCTTTACCAAAGACAATAGGAGAATAACTTAAGTAAAGCTTAAGGTATATTTAAAGGTACACTTATGCAAGCGGGCCCTGGACTTCACAGGTTGAGTGCGTGTCACATGTGCAGATATATTCTGGCGTATAAGTGGCGTACTGTGTAAAATATTTAATTTCCATAAATATTTACACAAAGATTCATGAAACAAAAGGACAGACTTATTTAATATATATTTATATAAATCACAGTGAAATGTATAAGGGTGCAGCTTATCTCTTAATGTATTTTTGGAGGCTACTGTTCCTGAGACAGCGTGAGAGGTTGAAAGTTTAAAATCCTCCCTCCTTCTTCTCTCATGATCAGGTTTTAGAGGCGACGCACCCGGGCAGAATTCTGAACCTTGACAGCGTCTTAGCGACCACCACCTTTGTTCTGCCATAGAAAAGTTCTCGACCGATGCAGTTCCTAGCAGACATACACAGAAGAGAAACAGTAGAAGGATCTGATTGGTGAGTCCAACTTAGATGAACTGTCTTAATGTACAAGATTCATTTGTGAGTGTTTACTATAGTGTGAACTGTACCTGGAAGTGGCAGCTGCTGATCTTTTAAAGAGGGGAAGCTCATTTTTGGCCTAAATCATAAAAATTGTCCATTTATTTATATGTAAATTCTGCCCTACGTTCCTTTTCAAGAAAATGTTCTGTAACCCTGTCGTACCAACTAGGCATCTTTTCCAGTGACTTTAATTAATGAACAAACGATCTAATATATATATATATATATATATATATATATTTAACTCAACGGGAGGAAATGTGGGAATTATGTTAAACTGAAACAATGAATGTGGTGTAAAATTGTGTGAAATATACGATGAAGGTTGCAGCAGTTTGTCTTTCGACTACACATGCAAAATTGAGTTGGCTGAGTTTTTTTTTTTTTTACATTTTATTATTTACATTTTTAGTCATTTGGCAGACGCTTTTATCCAAAGCGACTTACAGTGCACTTATTACAGGGACAATCCCCCTGGAGCAACATGGAGTAAAGTGTCTTGCTCAAGGAGACACTGGTGGTGGCTGCTGGTATCGAACCAGCAACCTTTGATTTACTAGTCAGTGGTTTAACCCACTAGACCACCATCTCCATATTTTATTGCTTCATTGAACATTTTGTTATAACAAAACAATGTTACAACCGAATCTTAACATTGGATTAATGAAAAGAGAGAAAATAAAAACATTACCATGGCTCGAAACAGACAAGACAAAAGAAAAAAAAATAATAAAAGAAAACAAAAAACAGGAGAGGGAATTACACAAATAATAAAAATATTACAAATTAAATAGCGATGGGACTGAGTTGGAAATGGAGACACAGAGTGATACGCGTCATAATCTGAAGACCACGCCCACACCAACCGTCTCTTTGCATTGCGAGAAGCTGCCGCCTCCTTGTCATTTATGATTTATAACAAAAAAAAAATGTCTAAAAGCTGATATGTGACAATGTGTATAGCAAACAAGCTAAAAAAAACAAGAAATACGTTTTTATAAGCTGTCGACCCCCAAAAACGAGCGTTTTAGGACATAAAAGTGGATTAAAAAGAGTTGACAGACCCTCCAATCATCACGCAGACGCTCGGAGTCCGGGCCAGCCCACGCCTCCATTCATCCCAGAGACGCTGAGCGTCTGTGGGCGGAACATGATCGCAGCATTATCCAATGACCGTCTTGTTTCTAAGCACTGAAAAAAACTGTTTAAAGCAGCCACATTGAAGTCAATGGACGCTGGGCTTCAACAGAGTAATGCATTGTACGCTACGGGAATGAATGAGAAGGAAATCGAGTCAAACCGCATGGGGTCAAACACCTGAAGAGAGAAACTGCAGACATCATTCTCAATGTTCTCATTTGTTTCAGTGTCGATGAGAGCGAGTCTTACCTCTGGATCGCTCCAGATAACAGGATTATGATGAACACCAGAAATACTTATCAAGCACAAATATCCTTCAGATAGAAAAATACGATTAGCATCTGTTTTAGATATTGTTTTCATACTTGTTTTACAGCAGTGAAGTCTCTGGATTTTATGTGACATCAGTGAAGTGAGTAGCCTCTGGAATGACAAGGTCTCCTGGAATCTTTATGTCTTCATCGGGTCAGAAGCAAAATGGGCGAGTGAACCCCAAACTCTCCTTAATGCACATGGTGGTAAACGTAAGATGACTGAGGTCATCCCTGCAGCCAATCAAAATGTGATGTTATTACCTCAGGGGTCATGATCGAAGGGGAGGAGATTCCTATGGATTTTAACCAAACTAATATTTGTATATTTTGTTACACTTACTGATTAAATAAGCTATTGCTAATAATAAAAAATCATTTCTGGAAATCATCTTGTGACCCCTACTTTGGGAACCCCTGCATTAACACACCACAATTCAGACTACACTGTTGTAATACTTCAGTGAGGTGATGTCATCCGTCTCTCTGTCCTGCAGCAGTGATGTGACTTCAGCAGGACAGCGGTCCTGTTAGGTTGTAGAAGATCCAGGAGAGGGCGGAGTTGTGATGTTGTTTTTTCAACATTTCTCACCCTGCACATGACCCCCCAAATCAAATGTAGTAAAGGTCATTTCAGCAATTGTTAACTCCTCAGATTATAAAAAAGCCAATAAACAACAGTTTAACAGACTTCCTGTACAAACCTGCGAAAAAACAACTTAACACTGCCTTTAAGAATCCGTGTATCATTCGTTCTTTTCATATTCAATTGAGATTCCAAAATCTGAAAATTAAAAAACGGTTTGTTATTTCGTTATTCGTTTATAAATGTGATACCAAAAAACAAATAACGGGTCATTTTTCGTACTTTTGATTTAATGCTCAGATCAAAAATAGGAAATGAAATAAAGGGGACACGACAGATTTTGATTTTGAGATTGAATTTGTTCGATTTGGGTAAGCCGGAAGTTATCTTCGTGTGTGTATGTGTTGCAGTTAAAAGAAGCCTGAAAACCCTCAATCTTGCAGTGATTGACTAAGTAATTTTTTTTGTAATTTCGTATCGACACCCTGGCCGCACTGGAATCATATGCTGATTTAATTAAAGACTTATTTGAAACTGTCAGGACACATAAAGAGATGTCAACTACGCTGCAGAAGATGGGTATCCAGCGAAGTTCTGAAATGAGACGAGGCTGAATCCAGCTTCTTATTCGCAGTTTCTTATTCACGCTTAGCTTCTTAGGGACCATCTCGCGTTTCTCTTCTTTTACGTTTTTAAAATAAAAACTTTTTTGTGTGTGTGTTTCTGTGTGCGCGCGCGTGTGTGTGTGTCTGTTGGCGTGTGTCTGTGCCTGCCTGCGTGCGTGTGTGAGAGAGAGTGCACAGAGGATGGGCTGCTGCTCGCTGTCTAAGTCATGACCTGCTGAATGCCCCTTGAGATGACCGTGAACTTCACGTGGAACCTCCATCACCCACTCCCCTTAACATTCTCTATATTACTTTGATCGAACAGTTTTTTTAGGCAGCCTATGTCCACCATGAATATTAATCGAATCCAAAAGTACCTACATGTTTGAAAGTGCAATATTCTGGTGCAGAACATGCAGTACGGTTTATGCATGAGTAATTTACGTGTATATTTGTAAAAAAAACATAGTATACACCGTTTTGTTATACTTTGCATATATATAATTAACTGTTTTTATTCTATATATTTATTTTTTCTATTTCCTTTGTTTGTCTATACTGTATTTTTTCATTCTGAGCTCCTGAAACCACAACACGTTGCTTGTCTTTGTGTGCACAATTTGAAAATAAAGCTTATTCTAATTTTTTACTGATCCATTGTTCTTATACAATTTATTATACTCTTGTTGGTCTTAGCCAGTGCATTATACACACATTATATTACTGCTATGTAGTTACATGTATATATATTTAAGTAAACTTTGACACAGAACTGTGTTTTTGTACAAGTATGTCTTTGATGGTGCGTTAAAAGTTCCACAGCTAGGTTACACCTTGTCTTGATGTCTACCGTCATGCAAGAAAACAGTTTTACTGTAGCATTTTTGGGTTATTGGACAATTTGGGGTGCCATATCTCGAGTTCTTTGAGGGTGCGTTAGACGTTCTACATTGGAGTTATACCCAGTATTCATGACTAACATCTAGCCAAAAAGCAGATATTTTTATTGTAGCATTTTGTAGCAGAACTTCGCTGGATACCCATCTTCTGCAGCGTAGTTGACATCTCTTTATGTGTCTTGACAGTTTCAAATAAGTCTTTAATTAAATCAGCATATGATTCCAGTACGGCCATGGTGTCGATACGAAATTACAAAAACAATTACTTAGTCAATCACTGCAAGATTGAGGATTTTCAGGCTTCTTTTAACTTTTTGCAAATGCGGCAAACTTCCAAGTGCAACACATACACACGAAGATAACTTCCGGTTTACCCAAATCGAACAAATTAAATCTCAAAATCAAAATCTGTCGTGTCCCCTTTATTTCATTTCCTATTTTTGATCTGAGCATTAAATCAAAAGTACGAAAAATGACCCGTTATTTGTTTTTTGGTATCACATTTATAAACGAATAACGAAATAACAAACCGTTTTTTAATTTTCCGATTTTGGAATCTCAATTGAATATGAAAAGAACGAATGATACACGGATTTTTAAGAAAATATGTTTGAATTTGTCTTTAATTATAAATAAACTGCTGCTAAATAAATGTTTGGGCACACCTAATGAATATGTGTCACAATTTTTTTACACACTTTATTATGTGGAAGTGAATGTCCAACTTTACAATTTTATTTTAAGTAGTTGCAAACTTTCAGTCAACTGTGTCTCAACAATTGAATGATAGTGAAAATTAAAGACTTAATTTTACATAAAAACTGAAGTTTTCTTCTAAAGCCTCTGTAGATCCAGTCAAATAGAAATGACATTGCAAATGTGTCACCTGATAAAACAAAAATCAGATATCAATGCACCATAAAGTTACCACGTGATCATCACACAACAAATCTAAAAGTAAAAAATATAATTCAGTTTTATGCTTAAAATGTTAAGAATAGTATTCACGGACATGATAACATTGTTGCCAATAATACCCTAACCCAAATTGAATCTTTTTTCATATTTAATTATTTTAATTTACTATTAGTTGCTTTAGTTTTCTGTCATTGTTAGTGTATTAACAGTGACAATAACACCAGTGACAAATTCCTATGAAATTCACCTCAAAACTGGCATTGTGATGCACACTTAAATCTATACATTATACCGATTAACATGTGTTTTCCTAACCTTTTCAATAAAAATCCTCCATACTGACTGTTACGACCCGTCTAGGGTCGATCGCAACATAAACGAATCCACACAAAAAGTAACCTTCGTAAAGAAATATTTTTATTACATAAAGGAAACACAAAATAAATAAGGGTTTCTATTCAGGAGTGGTCAATGCCAAAACAATAAACAAAACCACTACTTTAATAAATACCCAACTAAATAACATAAACGTCTTGACAAATAAAAGAAACAAAAGACAATCAATTATTCTAACTTCCTAAACTCAAAACAGAGGGAAAAATGAATACAGGCAAATTAAGATGGCGACACACTCCCCACTTTCCTTAATGTAAGAACAATGACAAATCATCAAAACTAACGAAAACAGAATGTAACGGACTTAAGCAGATTCTCAAACTAACATCTTAAATAATAACTAAGAACATAACAGAATTCAAAGGTCCAACATAAACAAACTCGGGGTAAACCCAACAAGAACCCAAATGGCCCAAAATGGACCATTAGGAGTGTTAAAGCAGCCCTTAAATAGAAAACCCAGAACGAAACAGTCCAATCAGGAACTCCATTCAATTTGGGTCACACGGCCACCTAGAGGGAGGTAGACTTGGAGAGAGAGAACAAAAAAAAACACTGGATACATAACACTGACACAAATTAAAGCAACACAAATGGCTTTTAAAGAACCACAGCAAAAATCAACATTTTTAATAAATTTCTTACTTATTTTAAGGAAAGTGACACTCACAGAGTGTTTGCTTGAACAGATCGTCTTTTTTGTTGACCTTTGACCTTGTCAGTACTTTTTTATTATCAATGCCAATAAACCAATATAACACACAGAAACTATTGAAAACAATATTGATAGTTACAATTCACAATAATCAATATCACACAATGAGAAAGAGAAAAAAAGAAACAACAAAATGAAACAAGGCAGAGGGAGGAATTAAATAGGATTAAACCTTGAGAGCAATTTTTGACTTAATTATTTTTTTGTTCTTTATGGACACAAAGGTCTAAATATAGGCATGAAAATAGTAGATTTTTACCAAAAATTTGCATTTGTGAATAGAACATTTACCAAGTATAATAAAAATATTAAAATTTCATTGATTACTATAGAAAAGCATTAAATAACATCAAAAGATATATTCTGATATTTGTTTTTTGATGAAAGATATTGTGTAAAACTCATTTCAAAAAGATTTAACTAATACAATTTCACAAAAAAGATTAATAATTGTGTCTTCCTTAATATTTTCTAGATTGCTATTAGTACTATAAGAGGGATAAAATCTACAGTATGTAATATTTTCAATGTGATTTCCTTCATCTTGTTTGATAATATATATTATTTGTCTGGAAGAGATAGACCTTCTGCTTTTGACAAAAGACTCGACCAGTGAGAGACAGGTCTCTTTCTAGCCATGAATTGAACTTTTCCTAAAATGGTCTTTTATGTGATTGAGTTTAAGCTCTGCAGGAATCATATTTGAATCTAAAGACACTTTTATTCCCAAATAATTAATTGCATCTTTAATCAAAATTTATACGCCATACAAAAGAGTTAAACGTAGGAGGGAGACATTTGTTTTTTCAAGTAGCTCACAAATTAAATTCAAATTAATTTAGAAAAAAAGTTCAAAACTGTAAAGACTTAAATAGCACTCATTGCTTTTTTACGCTGAGTTGCGTTTTAACGACTGAATCGGGTGGATTTTTTCATTTGGATGCTTTAACATGCCTGTAAAGTGTAGGGACAGGTTTGTGAGCATATTTTGAAAATGACCAGCCCGTAGAATACCTTCAAAGTTTGATATCAGACACGCATGAGACAACTTCTGCTCAGGATCACCTGTTCGTCCAAGAAGCATTTGATGGCTGGAGACATCAGCTGGCACTGCTCACTCGAACACACCTGTGTGAAGCTCTCGCTTAACGTTGAGATGTATTTTATGTAATCGTTAAGTAAAATTCAGACGAAAAGTGAAGCGGTTCATCCTCACGAGGTGACAGTTCTTGCGTTTATTCTATTTGGGAGTTTGATAGACGTTAATGGTCGTTGTGTGGAAAAGCTGTGAAGTATCTCACAGGACATGAGGGTGAGTAAATGACAGAAATCTATGTAATAATATAATTTTATATCAAACAATGACAAATGTACAACTTAAAGAATGTGAATTTAAACAAAGAAAAGTTTATTCATTGCACACAAGGTAAGTAAAACTGTACAGGAGTTTTCTTATTTTATTGCACATATAAATGTTTTTTTTTTGCACATATACTTCATTTTTTAACACATATACTTATTTATATCACACATAAACTTAATTATTTTGCACATAACACTAAAGTTTTTCTTGCACATATACTTATTTATATCACACATAAACTTAATTATTTTGCACATAACACTTAAGTTTTTTTTTTCACACATAAAGAGAAAAGCTATGTATAGGAGGTTTGGGGTTCATGAGGAGCAGATGAGGTGTCACTATTGTTACAGTATTGTGAGTTAGAGAAGGAGATTCGGGATATAGTAAGAGTTGTTCTTATTAACACACAGATGCTTCAATGCTGGACTGTTGAGGTATCTCTCCCGCAGTGACTGTGTTTCTATTATTTCCCTTTCTTTTCTCATTTTCTCCTCCTGTCGTTCCTTCGTCTTTTTCTCAAGCCAGTGATGAAGAACAAATAATCCCTTTGTTTTGCTGGCAGCTTTGGTCTTATCTGAACCTTTCAGGTGATCTTGGGTATCTCCAGCGGGACCATTAGGAGCTGTCATGATGATGTTTTCATGAGCGTCTTTCTCCTTCTGAAGGGTTTGTTGTTTGTCAGTGTTGCTCTCTGGATGGGATTTTCTCACAGGTGTCTCCTGCTGCTCTGGAGCTTCTGGCTGGACTTCATCCATTTTACTTTCACTCTCCAGCATCTCTGTGTTCTCCATCCAACAAAACATCGGTTGATCTTTTATCATGGGCTTCGGTCTTCTGTGTCTGGTGTCCTTCAGCTCAAATGGAGAGATGAACTTCACATCAGGCTCATCAGACTCGCTGTTATCATTCATGTCCACGACGATGAGATCAGACTGGGATGAAGGTGCTGACAGTGATATCGCCTCGGTATATTTATATGGGATGTAAGGAGATGATCCTGAAGAAGGAAGACATTGAGAGTTGCTATGTTTTATCTCGACACAATGCACTCTTGTCACATCTGACACACTTTCTCTTACCTGAATGGTCCGTGTCTTTGGCATTGTTCAGTTTCTTCAGTGATCTTTCACTCTCCAGCATCTGTTTGTTCTCCTCCATCCAACTAAACATCGGTTGTTTTTTCCTCATGGACTTAGGCCTTTTCTGTCTGGTGTCATTCAGCACAAAAGGAGAGATGATATGCACCTCATCTTCATCTTCAATGTCCACGAGGACCAGGCGTGTAAAGAGATCAGACGGTGACGTGACCAGCGGTTCAGGCACTGATGAATGATGGGATTTGACCCTCTCAGCTGTTGGAACTGGTGTTGGTGGACCAGCTGATATTGGCAAAGGAGATGAAGTGAGTGATGATGTTTTTAGTTTCATCTTGTCATACATCAATAGACTTTCTCTTACCTTCATATTTTGTCACCTCCGTCTGTTCAGGATTCTGGTCGGGTAAGGCAGGTCGATGAAACCCTGATGAATGAAGAGATGGAGAGAGTCTCAAGGTTTTACCTCAACATACAAAGTGTTTCAACTGTGAAATCTTTATAAACTTTCTGTTACCTTCAGGATCCATGTTTTCAGCTTCCTTCCTCAGTTTCCTCCTTGAACGTCTCATCTTTGCTCTCTCAGGTGATAAAGTTGATGGTTTAGGATCAAAATGTCTCACCAGCGGTTCAGGCACTGATGAAGGATGGGATTTAGAGAGTGACAAGGTTTTAACTCAGCACAATGCACTCTTGTCGCATCTTTATAAACTTTCTCTTACCTTCATGATCCGTTTTCTTGTCACCCTTCTTCAGTTTATTTGCTGAACGTTTCTCCTCTGATCTCTCAGGTGATGCAGTCGCGGGTTGAGGATCAACACGTATCACCAGCGGTTTAGGCGCTGATGAATGAAGAGAAAGAGAGTTTCAAAGTTTTATCTCGACAAATTTGATATTGTCACGTCTTTATAAATGTTTTCTTACCTTCATGATCCATGTTTTCAGGTTCCTTCCTCCGTTCCCTCCTTGAACGTCTCACCTCTGATCTCTCAGGTGTTGCAGTTGAGGGTCGAGGATGAACATGTATAACCAGCGGTTCCAGCCTTGATGGATGACAGGATTTTACCCTCTCAGCCGCTGAAGCTGGTGGGCATGGAGCAACTTGTATCGGTGTAGAAGGTAGTGAAAGTGTTAAGGTATCGATGCTCAATGGAGAAGCGTCTCGGGATTCCTTCCTAGACTTTCTGTGAACCGCAGGACTTGTTTTGGTGTCAGTCTGCATCTTCTTCATCTCTCTCTTGAGTTCCGATACGTTCACGTGTTGCTCTGAATCTTTGGCTCTTTTCTTGGTTTTCTTTGACCTCACAGGTACTGAAACAGAGTTTTTCACCAGCGGTTTTAGTGTTGACTCTCTCCTTATACCTTCAGCATCATCTGTCTTTCTCTCTCTCTTCCTCATCTCTCTCCTACCTTCCCTGTCTTTCTTTCTTCCTCGAATACTTTCAGTCTTTGTTTCAGATGTGCTGTCCTCCAGACTCTCTGAGATAACTCCCTCTTGCTCTCTTATGGAGTATCTTTTCTTGATCTTCCTCATTTTCGTGTCACGTCTGGAACTTGTCGGTGTGGAGTCAACTTGACGCTGTGCTCCTCTCTGTTCTTGCTCCTGTACAGTGTTGGTTATAACTAGTTACTAAGTAATTAGTTACTGTAATTCAATTACATTCCCCTTGAAAAAAGTAAGTAAGGGATTACTCTTATTTTTCTGTAATTTAATTACAGTTTCTAGTGATGTAATTGAACTAAATACTGTGTAATGTATTCAATAGTGAAAATGACATCAACACTAAGTCTAAGTTTAAAATGTGTGCTTTAATGTATCCTTCTCACATTGGTATACTTTGGTCAGTTAATAAGAATAATTTGTGTAGTTATTTAATTGAAATAATGAATTAAGCTGTTTCAAGTCTAATGCTAATCAAGATTGAAATAGGATGTAGAAAGTAATTAGGAATAAGTAATGAAATACTTTTTGGATGGAGTTATTTGTACAGTAATGTAATAACACTATTGAATATGTGATTAGTAACTAGTAATTATCACTTTTTCAGAGTAACTTACCCAACACTGCTCCAGTGTTTGGTTGCATTCCGGATCTGGCGTCTCGTGGCCCAAGCATCCACAGATCACTTGTCCCATGATATCAAACTTCACCAAAGCAGCCTACTTACTTTAATATTAAACTAAGAAAAGTATTTATGGTACTTTTTTTGCAAACCGCAAATGTAAAAGTAATCGCGAATACAAACTAGTAACTCCGGCACTTGCTCGCGCTGTCAACAAATTTAGGCTACGGTGATCTCTGACGTCATCGACAATATTAGTAACCAATGGAAACCAAAGCAATCCTTAAATATAAACATAAACCATTGAATTAAAGACATAAAATACAATAATCATTTAAATAGGAATGTTTTGTCGATTTGTAACAGCTGAAAGCATAGTCAAATGTTTAACAAGCAGAGAACACGAATCAGTGACTGTAAATAAAGTTTAGGGTGTAAAAGACGCCATCTGTGCATTATTTAAACGAATCTGTTAGATTAAATAATCCGCTCGCGTTGAACATCCAAGTATCGCGAGATCACGCTGCTCCCGTTTGACGTGCGATCTGCGCAGAGCAGCTGAGGTGATTTACATCTTGATGTTTAACTGCTGGCTACAGAGAGACAGAGACCTCTCTTTAACAGGTGGGGGATTACTTATTAAAGCGGAGGGTCTGTCTCGCCTTGCGTATGCTGCGCAGTCATTGCACATTGATAAGTCCACATGTAAAGTAATCGATGGAATGCTATATAATTTCCTATGGAAAAAACGAACCTCATTATCTTAAGAAATATGTGTTGGTAAATTCTCACTATAAGGGTGGATTAAACTTCATTGATTTCAATACAATGAATAATTCAATTAAAATAAACTGGCTCAGTTGATTTCTCAATAACCCTACTTCTATTCCCCCAATTTGCATTTTCACAATTTGGTGTTATAAAATTTGTTTTAATGTGCAATTATGATATTCAAAAACTTCCCCTCATTCTATCTAATTTTCACAAACAGGCTCTTTTGGCTTGGACTCTTATATACAAACATAACTTTTCCCCTCATCCATGTTACATTTGGAATAATTAAAACATTCTATTTAAAAATAGGTCTTTGTTCTTTAAACAATGGTTCAGTAATGGAATATTGCATGTTGGCCAGCTCTTCAATAAGGAAGGTATGCTTTTTAGGTATTCAGAATTTCTCTCTAAATATAATATACCAGTAACTCCTACAGAGTTTGCCATTGTTATGGATGCTATTCCATCTGGCATACGCATGCTTTTTAGAAATTGTTCTTTATCTTTTGAAGTCTCTTTACATGAGCCTAGCGATACACCTACTGGTGAGTTATGTTTTATTTGTAAAAAAGCAAGAAATCTTAAGCTACGATACTTATTGAGAGCATTGCCTGTGCCCCTTCTGCTGTTTCATACTGGAACAGCCTTTTTGATAATCTAAACAGGAAAATGATATGGTCCATGCAACAAAAAATATCTTCTCTCAAATAAAGTCAAAGTAATACTCCATAACATTTACACTGCCAAAACTTTTCTAAAGAAAAAATTTGGATCTGACTTTGACACCAAATGCATTTTTTGTCAGAATGACAATGAATCACTTTTTCACTTGTTTTGGTCGTGCAACTGTATTCAACAACTTTTGAAACATTTGGTTAGTTTATTTCAAATACTATTTTGAATGTTTTTTTATATGAATCCAAAAACTGTTCTTTTTGGATTTTTTGAAGGTGACCATAATGCTTCTTTTATAATCAACCTAATTCTTTCTCTATGTAAAATTTATTTACATAAATGTATATTTTCTAATAGCAAAACTATTTTTATAGTCTTTCTACAAGAGATAAAACTGTATTTAAAATCAATTATTTTTTCTTCCAATATAAAAGCACAAAGAATTTGTAAAATTTGCTCTGCATATAAGCTTTTCAACCAATTTAATTTGTAATATTTTTATTATTTGTGTAACTCCCTCTCCTGTTTTGTTTTATTATATTTTTTTTCTCTTGTCTTGTCTGTTTCGAGCCATGGTAATGTTTTTATTTTCTTAAGTATTTCTTAATGTTAAAGTTCTGTTGTAACATTGTTTTCTTATAACAAAATGTTCAATAAAGCATTTAAAAAAAAAAAGATTTACATCTTGATGTTTTCATTGTCAATGGTAAAAGTTCGGTGTGCCGGACAGAAAGAATCGGAAGTATAATCAAAGCAGCGGAAAAGTATCTAGAGATTGAAGATATTTCAGTGGATATGATTAATGAGTAAATAAAGATGCAAACAACATACACTCAACCGGGATGTGGTGGTACATAATGGTGCTGCTAATATTTCAGTGGAATGCGAGAAGCTTAATAGCTAATGGGCAAGTTTAAAATGTTCATTACTGATTTAGAGAAAAAACCTGATATAATATGTGTTCAAGAAACATGGCTCAAACCTCAGTTTAATTTTGTTGTACAAGGATATGAGGCAATTCGGAAAGACAGGAAACTGGGGGGAGGTGGGATAGCTACATTTATAAAACAAGGTGTGCGATATAGGAATTTTGATGAGAGTGAGGACAAGAAGGTGGTAGTGATGGAAATCTGGGAAGGGAACCGTAGTATTAAAGTAATTCATTTTTACAGTCCATGTGAAAAGTTAAGCAAGAAAGTATTGGAAGATATAAGAGGTAACACAAATCTGAAAGTAATATGGTGTGGTGATTTAAATGCCCATAATACACTATGGGGGTGTAATATAACCGATAATAATGGGCTGATTGTGAAAGAAATGTTAGATTGGGGACAGTAAGTATGTATTAACAATGGATGTTATAAAATAATAAACATAACTCAGGGGTGTACATCCGCTTTAAATATTATCAGAAAATCCAGCTAGAAATTGTGAATGGAATGTAAGTAAACAAAGTACAATGGGAAGTGATCATTATCCTATATAGTGTAAAATTGGTGTGGACATTACCCAAACATTGGTTGGGAGAATTCCAAGATGGAAATTTTATGCAGCCAACTGGGAGCTTTTTAAATAATTATGTCATAACAACATGTGTGAAATGGTAGATGATACCGAAGGCATTGAAGAATTAAGTAAGAAAATAAGGGAAGTGTTAAGGAATACTGCAGAGGAAGTAATAGGAATAAAGAAAACTAAATAGAAAAAAAGCAGTACCGTGGTGGAATGAAGAGTGTAGTAAGGCAGTTAGGGAAAGAAATAAAGCAATGAAGAAAGCCAGAAAATCAGTATTGTTTAATGAGTACATTAACTTCAAGAGTGCACAAGCAATAGTGAGGAGAGAAGTAAGAAAAGCAAAAAGAAATTACTGGAGAGAATTTTGTAATAGAATTGGGTAAGAAATTGAAATGAATGAAGTGTGGAATATGATTAGGAAGATGGGAGGGATTCAGAGAAATAACAACATTCCAGTTTTAGTAAATAATGGAAAAATAGCAATAAAAGACAGAGATAAAGCAGAGATGTTAGTGGAAACATTCATAAAGGTGCACGGTAATAAAAATATTTCAGAGAATATAAGGAAAAAATAGGGAACAGAGAGTTAGGGAGAATGCTCACATATATGTAAAGAAGAATCCTGCAGGAAGTATGTTGGACTCAGAATTGACCTTGTATGAGTTAAAGAGAGCGCTAGTGGGGGTCAAACATACTTCTCCAGGCAAGGATGACATATGCACTTATCAGAATTACCAGTTAGTATGATTTTAAAACTTTTTAACAAAGTATGGGATACAGGGAATATGCCAGCAGATTGGAGGCATAGGGTCATAGTGCCAATAGCCAAACCAGGAAAAGACCACTCCCAGCCAATTAATTTTAGACCTATTGCATTGACATCAAATCTATGCAATATTATGGAACGGATGGTTATGAATAGGTTGACATATGTGATTGAAAGTAGAAACATTTTTTCAGCATGTCAACGTGGATTTAGAAAAGGGAGAAATACATTACTTGTAAAAATAGAGGTAATACAAAATCAAGCTTTGCGCATTTGCTGTCGTGCTTTTAGATCTTCTCCAGTAGCGTCATTGGAGGTTGAAATGGGAGAATTGCGTCTAGAACAACGTAGGTCCCAGATGATATTAAGGTACTGGTATGGTGTAAAGGGACATTTGGAAAAACATCCAGTTATTGTAATTTTGGAAAATTGTTGGGAATATGAATATAAAGAAATAACAAGTTTGGTTGGGTAGTAAGGAAGGAGGTGAACAGCTTGGAGTTGAAAGATTATGAAATTGCTCCTTCTGTTGCTATTCCAGCTATTCCCCCCTGGTTGTTCTCTATGCCACTAATAGTTTTACAAATTCACAAAATAATGAAAGAACCAGAGATGAACAAACCAACTAAATTAGTGGTTCAACAGTATAAAACAAAGGAATATTATTCTGTATTACAGGTATTTACAGATTGGTCTAAGGAACCAGAGTCTGGAAGAACAGCAGCAGCAGTATATATAGTCTACTAAGTGGTAAATCTGAAGCTAGGCAAGACTTAGTATTTGAAGTTTTACAACGTTTGTCTAGAATTAGGCAGTTAAGGATATAATTAAATTTCCTCTGGGTACCTGCACGTGTAGGTGTGGAGGGAAATGAAGAAGTAGACTTGCTAGCAAAGAAAGCATTAAATCATCCGCAAGTAGAAATTAAGTTAGCTATGATGACTTCAAGAGAGTGATATCTTCTGAAGTAAGTAAGAAATGGCAAACGTTATGGAATAGTGGGTTTACAGGAAGACATCTTTTCCAGATTCAGGAGTATGTTGGAAATGAGAGAAAAAGATATGGAAATAGGAAGAAGGATGTCATTATTTTAAGAAATACAGCATGGAAATACAGCATTAAATTATACTCTAAAATAGGTAAGCTTGAATCGGGAAAGTGTGACAAATGTGGAGAATTATAAACAGTGAAGCATATCCTTTATGACTGTTCTGCATATGAAAGGGAGAGATTACAATTAATACAAGAATTAGGATGGTTAGGAGTGGATAATATCTCTTTAAAAGTAGTGTTAGGAAACGGGTCAAGGCAATCAAGAGTACATGAAATATGATTTATAAATACCTAAAAAACACAGGAACATTAGATAGAATGATAGAAATTTTTTTAATTTCTTCCAAAACGAAGTACTCTCCACACTCCAGATCAGTAGGCGGCGGTAATGCAGCTATTCTTGGGTTTTCCAAACCGCCATAAAAAAACTAGAAGAAGAAGTCAGGCGTGAGATTTATCAATTAAGTCGTAGACTCTACAAGAAGAGAAACGAATAAAACTCAGATGTGAGCTCAGTCTCAGTATTATATACACTAGACTTACAGCTCCATTCTAAAATGTACATGTAGATGTTTATGAATATTCTCTTATGTTATTAACAGATGTGAGGGAGTATACATTGGTTTATAGTTTGCCTAAAGCAGCTCTAGCTCTCTAATTTCTTTTTGTATTTGCTGTTATATTATTTAAACTAATGTGAGTTTTTTCTTGAAAATGTTTATAATAGATTGTGCTTGTTTTCTGCTTGTGTTTATTGCAGGTGTGTTTTACACGAGCTGTGAACACCAGATGTCGCTCATCTCATCTACAGTTCCTGTGCCCAGTTGCATAAAGCACCTTAAGTTTTTCTTAAGTGATTTCCCTTTACCAAAGACAATAGGAGAATAACTTAAGTAAAGCTTAAGGTATATTTAAAGGTACACTTAAGGGAAAATTACACTTAAGGTGATTTATGCAAGCGGGCCCTGGACTTCACAGGTTGAGTGCGTGTCACATGTGCAGATATATTCTTGTTATGATGGGCGTACTGTGTGAGATATTTAATTTCCATAAATATTTACACAAAGATTTATGAAACAAAAGGACAGACTTATTTAATATATATTTATATAAATCACAGTGAAATTTATAAGGGTGCTGCTTATGTCTAAATGTATTTTTGGAGGCTACTGTTCCTGTGACAGCGTGAGAGGTTGAAAGTTTAAAATCCTTTCTCCTTCTTCTCTCATGAGCAGGTTTAAGAGAATGTTCGACCGGACCGTCGATGAGAGAGGACCAGGCCTGGGTTTGTGTTGTGGTTTGTTTTATGGTTTGTTTTATTCGCCAGGCAGTCGTCCATGAGGGGCTGCCGGCTGTCTTTTTACTTTGTTTGTATGTATGTTCTTTTGGCCGGCAGTCGACCGTCAGGTGGCTGCCGGCATTTCACTTCCTGTATTTGTTTGTTTATTTCATTAAAACTTTATTTAAATGTTCGCGAGTTCCCCCCTCCTTTCTTCCATACTAATCATTACACTAGTATTGCAACCAAAGGGTCATAAGGAAGATCAGTCTTGAGTACCTTAAAGAAAAAACAGAAAATATCAGACCAGAATTTACATAATTTTGGGCATGTCCAGAACAGGTGTTCCCTCCATGGACTTACATTTATTACGTCGAGGTGATACCGAGAGATGTATAGAATGTAATTTGGTATAAGAATAATGTGGTCTATGTACAACTTTGTATTGGATCAGTTGAAAATGAGAACTAATGGAACAAGTCCTGATACCTTGGAGAGCCTCAGCCCAGGAATCATCTGGAATATCTATACCCAAATCTGTCATGATGTTATATAGATGCTCAGGGGGTTTGTAAGTTTCAAAACTGCACAAATTGACTTTCACATAATTCCGTATTTGTAGATGTCTAAAAAAATGTGAGGGGAGTATTCCAAATTTTTGTCTAAGCTGATTAAAAGTGGCAAATATGTTGTCATTGTATAAATCTCCTATGGTTACAATCCCTTTGTCCTTCCAGGATAGAAAAGTCTTATCTGTTTGCGAGGGAGGGAATGCGTGGTTACAAGCTATAGGGGTGAGAGAGCATATTTTTGGTAGTTTAAAGATACCAAATCTTTAGAGAGTTTACAATAATGGGATTGCATTTCTTAAAATTTTGAAACGTTTTTTTTTTGGCAAAGAGTGAAAAACCCTGAATATCTCTTTCAATAGCGAGCCACGCAGGAATGTTAGTAGTCCACTCCCCAGGCCCTGCATTGCACCAATACATTAAGGCCTGTACGTTGGCTGCCCAATAATAGTGCTGAAAGTAATGGAGGCCTAGACATCCTACCACTTTTGCCTTACAAATATGAGCTTTAGATATGCGTTGGGCTTTATATCCCCAAATAAATGGCATAGTCACAGAATCAAGTGTCTTAAGGAATATCTGAGTTAAAAGAAAAAATATTTTGAAACAAGTAAAGAAATCTTGGTAGGGTGACCATTTTAATTGCATTAACACGGCCAATCATTGTTAACGGGAGTACCCGCCAGGCCTCCACATCCCGCCTCAGTCTGTCTACCATAGCTTTGTTATTTGTTTCATGTAATTTCTTGTATTTTCTGGGCACAGGGACACCAAGACATTTAATTCACTCAAAGTTTTAAAAGGAAGATTATCAATAAAATGCTTTGTAAGCATCTGGGCTAAAATGGCTATTTTATCGTTTCCATGCCCACTGTATACAATGTTCATGAGTCTGCGTACATTATGGAAAGAAAGCCTTCCAGTTTTAAAACCTGTTTGATCAGTACTTCATATTTTCAATGTGATTTCCTTGATATTGTTTGTTAATATATATTATTTGTGTGGAAGAGATCGACCCTCTGCTTTTGACAATAAGACTCCACAAAGACAGGTATATTAAATAAATAAAATAAAAGACAGCTTTATTCATTGCACACAAGGTAAGTAAAACTGTACAGGAGTTTTCTTTGCAAACACTAAGAGAAAATTGCGCATACTTATTTTATTGCACATATAAATGTTCTTTGCACATATACATCATTTTTTAACATATACTTATTTATATCACACATAAACTTAATTATTTTGCACATAACACTAAAGTTTTTCTTGCACATATACTTATTTATATCACACATAAACTTAATTATTTTGCACATAACACTAAAGTTTTTTTTTGCACACATGAAGAGAAAAGCTATGTATAGGAGGTTTGGGGTTCATGAGGAGCAGATGAGGAGTCACTATTGTTACAGTAGTGTGAGTTAGAGAAGGAGATTCGGGATATAGTAAGAGTTGTTCTTATTAACACACAGATGCTTCAATGCTGGACTGTTGAGGTATCTCTCCCGCAGTGACTGTGTTTCTATTATTTCCCATCCTTTTCTCATTTTCTCCTCCTGTCGTTCTTTGGTCTTTTTCTCAAGCCAGTGATGAAGAACAAATAATCCTTTTGTTTTGCTGGCAGCTTTGGTCTTATCTGAACCTTTCAGGTGATCTTGGGTATCTCCAGCGGGACCATTAGGAGCTGTCATGATGATGTTTTCATGAGCGTCTTCCTCCTTCTGAAGGGTTTGTTGTTTGTCAGTGTTGCTCTCTGGATGGGATTTTCTCACAGGTGTCTCCTGCTGCTCTGGAGCTTCTGGCTGGACTTCATCCATTTCACTTTCACTCTCCAGCATCTCCGTGTTCTCCATCCAACAAAACATCGGTTGATCTTTTATCATGGGCTTCGGTCTTCTGTGTCTGGTGTCCTTCAGCTCAAATGGAGAGATGAACTTCACATCAGGCTCATCAGACTCGCTGTTATCATTAATGTCCATGACGATGAGATCAGACTGCGATGAAGGTGCTGACAGTGATATCGCCTCGGTATATTTATATAGGATGTAAGGAGATGATCCTGAAGAAGGAAGACATTGAGAGTTGCTATGTTTTATCTCGACACAATGCACTCTTGTCACATCTGATACACTTTCTCTTACCTGAATGGTCCGTGTCTTTGGCATTGTTCAGTTTCTTCGCTGATCTTTCACTCTCCAGCATCTCTTTGTTCTCCTCCATCCAACTAAACATCGGTTGTTTTTTCCTCATGGACTTAGGTCTTCTCTGTCTGGTGTCATTCAGCACAAATGGAGAGATGATATGCACCTCATCTTCATCTTCAATGTCCACGAGGACCAGGCGTGTAAAGAGATCATACGGTGACGTGACCAGCGGTTCAGGCACTGATGAATGATGGGATTTGACTATCTCAGCTGTTGGTGCTGGTGTTGGTGGACCAGCTGATATTGGCAAAGGAGATGAAGTGAGTGATGATGATTTTAGTTTCATCTTGTCATACATCACTAGACTTTCTCTTACCTTCATATTTTGTCACCTCCGTCTGTTCAGGATTCGGGTCGGGTGATTCAGGTCGATGAAACCCTGATGAATGAAGAGATGGAGAGAGTCTCAAGGTTTTCCTCAACATACAAAGTTTTTCAACAGTGAAATCTTTATAAACTTTCTGTTACCTTCAGGATCCATGTTTTCAGCTACCTTGATGAGTTTCCTCCTTGAACGTCTAATCTTTGATCTCTCAGGTGATGAAGTTGATGGTTTAGGATCAAAACGTCTCACCAGCGGTTCAGGCACTGATGAATGATGGGATTTAGAGAGTCACAAGGTTTTAACTCAGCCCCATGCACTCTTGTCACATCTTTATAAACTTTCTCTTACCTTCATGATCCGTTTTCTTGTCACCCTTCTTCAGTTTATTTGCTGAAAGTCTCTCCTCTGATCTCTCAGGTGATGCAGTCGCGGGTTGAGGATCAACACGTATCACTAGCGGTTTAGGCGCTGATGAATGAAGAGAAAGAGAGTTTCAAAGTTTTACCTCGACAAATTTGATATTGTCATGTCTTTATAAATGTTTTCTTACCTTCATGATCCATGTTTTCAGCTTTCTTCCTCCGTTCCCTCCTTGAACGTCTCACCTCTGATCTCTCAGGTGTTGCAGTTGAGGGTTGAGGATGAACATGTATAACCAGCGGCTCCAGCCTTGATGGATGACAGGACTTTACCCTCTCAGCTGCTGAAGCTGGTGGGCATGGAGCAACTTGTATCGGTGTAGGAGGTAGTGAAAGTGTTAAGGTATCGATGCTCAATGGAGAAGCGTCTCGGGATTCCTTCATAGACTTTCTGTGAACCGCAGGACTTGTTTTGGTGTCAGTCTGCATCTTCTTCATCTCTCTCTTGTGTTCCGATACGTTCACGTGTTGCTCTGAATCTTTGGCTCTTTTCTTGCTTTTCTTTGACCTCACAGGTACTGAAGCAGAGTTTTTCACCAGTGGTTTCAGTGTTGACTCTCTCCTTATACCTTCAGCATCATCTGTCTTTCTCTCTCTCTTCCTCATCTCTCTCCTACCTTCCCTGTCTTTCTTTCTTCCTCGAATACTTTCAGTCTTTGTTTCAGATGTGCTGTCCTCCAGACTCTCTGAGATCACTCCCTCTTGCTCTCTTATGGAGTATCTTTTCTTGATCTTCCTCATTTTCGTGTCACGTCTGGAACTTGTCGGTGTGGAGTCATCTTGACGCTGTGCTCCTCTCTGTTCTTGCTCCTGTACAGTGTTGGTTATAACTAGTTACTAACTAATTATTTACTGAGTTTCAATTACATTTCCCTTGAAAAAAAGTAAGTAAGGGATTGCTCTCACTTTTCTGTAATTTAATTACAGTTTCTTGTGATGTAATTGAACTAAATACTGTGTAATGTATTCAATAGTGAAAATGACATCAACACTAAGTCTAAGTTTAAAATGTGTGCTTTAATGTATCCTTCTCACATTGGTATACTTTGGTAAGTTAATAAGAATAATTTATGTAGTTATTTTTTTGAAATAATGAATTTCATGTCTAATTGCCGTTTCATGTCTAATGCTAATCAAGATCGATGAAGGATGTAGAAAGAAATTAGGAATAAGTAATGAAATACTTTTTGGATGGAGTTATTTGTACAGTAATGTAATAACACTATTGAATATGTGATTAGTAACTAGTAATTATCACTTTTTCAGAGTAACTTACCCAACACTGCTCCAGTGTTTGGTTGCATTCCGGATCTGGCGTCTGGTGGCCCAAACATCCACAGATCACTTGTCCCATGATATCAAACTTCACCAAAGCAGCCTACTTACTTTAATACTAAACTAAGAAAAGTATTTATGGTACTTTTTTGCAAACCGCAAATGTAAAAGTAATCGCGAATACAAACTAGTAACTCCGGCACTTGCTCGCGCTGTCAACAAATTTAGGCTACGGTGATCTCTGACGTCATCGACAATATTAGTAACCAATGGAAACCAAAGCAATCCTTAAATATAAACATAAACCATTGAATTAAAGACATAAAACACAATAATCATTTAAATAGGAATGTTTTGTCGATTTGTAACAGCTGAAAGCATTAGTCAAATGTTTAACAAGCAGAGAACACGAATCAGTGACTGTAAATAAAGTTTAGGGTGTAAAAGACGCCATCTGTGCATTATTTAAACGAATCTGTTAGATTAAATAAGCCGCTCGCGTTAAACATCCAAGTATCGCGAGATCACGCTGCTCCCGTTTGACGTGTGATCTGCGCAGAGCAGCCGAGGTGATTTAAATCTTGATGTTTTCATTGTCGATGGTAAAAGTTTGGTGTGAGATTTATCAATAAAGTCGTAGACTGTATGTTACGTTCCGTGTGTGTTTTGTGTACATTGTATTGTTTTTCGCTCTCCTGTCTTTCTGTGTCCCTTTCGGCTCCACTTCTAGGTTGTTGTTTATTGGCTGACTCGACTGCCAATCATCATTCTGACGTCATGACGTCCTGCCAATCGGCTGGCGTGCCAGCTGTATTTAACGACGCGAGTTGATTGTATGTGTTTGTGTGCGTGCGCGCGCGCCATGCCAGCTTGCTCCAACGCGGTCAGCTGTTTGTGGTCGACACCCATTGTTTGATTCTTAACGTACCTAGTCTTATGAAGTCATGCGTTGTGTTATGTGATTCAATCTATTAATGGATTTATTATTTGACAATTGATTTCTATCGAGTTCTTTGAGGATGCATGTCAGTCTATGAGAGTGTGACGTCACCCTTGTATTTTTGTTCGTAGATTATATTAGTTTAGTTTGGCGTCGTATATGCTAAAGATTTCGGTTTTATTTTCAAATGTATTTTGTTAGTAAGTTTAGAGGTTAGTGTAAGGGTTGTTTTATTTTGTTTCTTTCTTTAATTTGGGCGACAATCCTTTTCGTGTTGTAATCCATATATTTTTGTTTCTGTAATTATGTGTATTTTTCTTCAACGCGACTAGTAAATACTATTGAACTTTATTATCTATGTTCGGTGTCCTTTTTGATCTGCACCACACCCGGTAACAGTTGTCTCGCATAAATGTTACGGTATCATCCCTTTTTAACATCAGACACGTAACACTCAACCAGAAGAGAAACGAATAAAACTCAGATGTGAGCTCAGTCTCAGTATTATATACACTAGACTTACAGCTCCATTCTAAAATGTACATGTAGATGTTTATGAATATTCTCTTATGTTAGTAACAGATGTGAGGGAGTTTATATTGGTTTATAGTTTGCCTAAAGCAGCTCTAGCTCTCTAATTTCTTTTTGTATTTGCTGTAATATTATTTAAACTAATGTGAAGCTTTGTCTTGAAAGTTTTTATAATAGATTGTGCTTGTTTTCTGCTTGTGTTTATTGCAGGTGTGTTTTACACGAGCTGTGAACACCAGATGTCGCTCATCTCATCTACAGTTCCTGTGCCCAGTTGCATAAAGCACCTTAAGTTTTTCTTAAGTGATTTCCCTTTACCAAAGACAATAGGAGAATAACTTAAGTAAAGCTTAAGGTATATTTAAAGGCACACTTAAAGGAAAATTACACTTAAGGTGCTTTATGCAAGCGGGCCCTGGACTTCACAGGTTGAGTGCGTGTCACATGTGCAGATATATTCTGTCGTATAAGTGGCGTACTGTGTGAAATATTTAATTTCCATAAATATTTACACAAAGATTTATGAAACAAAAGGACAGACTTATTTAATATATATTTATATAAATCACAGTGAAATGTATAAGGGTGCAGCTTATCTCTTAATGTATTTTTGGAGGCTACTGTTCCTGAGACAGCGTGAGAGGTTGAAAGTTTAAAATCCTCCCTCCTTCTCTCATGAGCAGGTTTTAGAGGCGACGCACTGGTTTGGATATGGGCAGAATTCTGAACCTTTACAGCGTCTTAGCGACCACCACCTTTGTTCTGCCATAGAAAAGTTCTTGACCGATGCAGTTCCTAGCAGACATACACAGAAGAGAAACAGTTGAAGGATCTGATTGGTGAGTCCAACTTAGATGAACTGTCTTAATGAACAAGATTCATTTGTGAGTGTTTACTATAGTGTGAACTGTACCTGGGTCCTGCAGAGAATGCTATTAAAGCATGAGGTGATCTTTCCTTTGGCCTCTGCGAATCAAAACGAATGGGGTCAAACACCTGAAGAGAGAGACTGCAGACATCATTCCCAATGTTCTCATTTGTTTCAGTGTCGATGAGAGCGAGTTTTTCCTCTGGATCGGATCGCTCCAGATAACAGGATTACAATGAACAGCGGAAAATACTTATCAAGCACAAACCTCCTACAGATAGAAAAATATGATGGAATGAAAAGGTCTCCTGGAATCTTCATGTCTTCATCGGGTCAGAGCCAGAATGGGCGGCTGAACCGTCAAACTCTCCTTAATACACATGGTGGTAAACGTAAGCTGACTGAGGTCATCTCTACAGCCAATCAAAATGTGATGTAATTACCTCAGGGGTCATGATCGAGGAGGAGGAGATTCCAAAGGCTTTTAACTAAAGTAATATTTGCATGTTTTGTTACACTTAACTGATTAAATAAGCTATTCCTAATAATAAAAAAATAATTTCTAGAAATCATCTTGCGACCCCTACTTTGGGAACCCCTGCATTAACACACCGCAATTCAGACTGCGCTGTTGTTACACTTCAGTGAGGTGATGTCATCCGTCTCTCTGTCCTGCAGCAGTGATGTGACTTCAGCAGGACAGCGGTCCTGTTAGGTTGTAGAAGATCCAGGAGAGGGCGGAGTTGTGATATGGTTTTTTCAACATTTCTCACCCTGCACATGACCCCCCAAATCAAATGTAGTGATGGTCATTCCAGCAATTGTTAACTCCTCAGATGCTAAAAAAGCCAAGAAACAACAGTTTAACAGACTTCCTGTACAAACCTGCGAAAAAAGAACTTAACACTGCCTTTAAGAAAATATGTTTGAATTTGTCTTTAATTATAAATAAACTGCTGCTAAATAAATGTTTGGGCACACCTAATGAATCCATCCATCCATTTTCTACCGCTTATCCGAACTACCTCGGGTCACGGGGAGCCTGCGCCTATCTCAGGAGCCATTGGGCATCAAGGCAGGATACACCCTGGATGGAGTGCCAACCCATACACCTAATGAATATGTGTCACAATTTTTTTACACACTTTATTATGTGGAAGTGACTGTCCAACTTTACAATTTTATTTTAAGTAGTTGCAAACTTTCAGTCAACTGTGTCTCAACAATTGAATGATAGTGAAAATTAAAGACTTAATTTTCCATAAAAACTGAAGTTTTCTTCTAAAGCCTCTGTAGATCCAGTCAAATAGAAATGACATTGCAAATGTGTCACCTGATATAACAAAAATCAGATATCAGTGTACCATAAAGTTACCACGTGATCATAACACAACAAATCTAAAAGTAAAAAAAAGTAATTCAGTTTTATGCTTAAAATGTTATGAATAGTATTCACGGACATGATAACATTGTTGCCAATAATACTGGGCAACTTGAATCTTGTTTCATATTTAATTATTTTAATTTACTATTATTTGCTTTAGTTTTCTGTCATTGTTATTGTATTAGCAGTGACAATAACACCAGTGACAAATTCCAATGAAATTCACCTCAAAACTGGCATTGTGATGCACACTTAAATCTATACATTATACCGATTAAGATGTGTTTTCCTAACCTTTTCAATAAAAATCCTCCATACCAACACAAACTAAAGCAACACAAATGACGCTTTTAAAGAACCACAGCAAAAATCAACATTTTTAATAAAATTTCTTATTTTAAGGAAAGTGACACTCACAGAGTGTTTGCTTGAACAGATCGTCTTTTTTGTTGACCTTTGACCTTGTCAGTACTTTTTTATTATCAATGCCAATAAACCAATATAACACACAGAAACTATTGAAAACAATATTGATAGTTACATTTCACAATAATCAATATCACACAATGAGGAAGAGAAAAAAAACAACAACAAAATGAAACAAGGCAGAGGGAGGAATTAAATAGGATTAAACCTTGAGAGCATTTTTTGACTTATTAATTATTTTTTTGTTCTTTATGGACACAAAAGTCTAAATATAGGCATGAAAAGCAACCAGAAAATTGACAATAGTAGATATTTACCAAATATTTGCATTTGTGAATACAACATTAACCAAGTATAATAAAAAGATTAATATTATATTGAATACTATAGAAAAGCATTAAATAACATCAAAAGAATTAAAATATATTCTGATATTTCACAAAAAAGATTAATAATTGTGTCTTCCTTAATATTTTCTAGATTGCTATCAGTACTATTAGAGGGATAACATCTACAGTATGTAATATTTTCAATGTGATTTCCTTCATCTTGTTTGATAATATATATTATTTGTCTGGAAGAGATAGACCTTCTGCTTTTGACAATAAGACTCGACCAGTGAGAGACAGGTCTCTTTCTAGCCATGCATTGAACTTTTCCTAAAATGGTCTTTTATGGGATTGAGTTCAAGCTCTGCAGGAATCTTATTTGAATCTAAAGACACTTTTATTCCCAAATAATTAATCGCATCTTTAATCAAAATTTATACGCCATACAAAAGAGTTAAATGTAGGAGGGGGACATTTATTTTTTCAAGTAGCTCACAAATGAAATTCAAATTAATTTAGAAAAAAAGTTCAAAACTATAAAGACTTCAATAGCACTCATTGCTTTTTTACGCTGAGTTGCGTTTTAACGACTGAATCGGGTGGATATTTTCATTTGGATGCTTCAACATGCCTGCAAAGTGTAGGGACAGGTTTGTGAGCATATTTTGAAAATGACCAGCCCGTAGAATACCTTCAAAGTTTGGTATCAGACACGCATGAGACAACTTCTGCTCAGGATCACCTGGTCGTCCAAGAAGCATTTGATGGCTGGAGACATCAGCTGGCACTGCTCACTCGAACACACCTGCGTGAAGCTCTCGCGTAACGTTGAGATGTATTTAATATAATCGTTAAGTAAAATTCAGACGAAAAGTGAAGCGGTTCATCCTCACGAGGTGACGGTTCTTGCGTTTATTCTATTTGGGAGTTTGATAGACGTTAATGGACGTTGTGTGGAAAAGCTGTGAAGTATCTCACAGGACATGAGGGTGAGTAAATGACAGAAATCTATGTAATAATATAATTTTATATCAAACAATGACAAATGTACAACTTAAAGAATGTGAATTTAAACAAAGAAAAGTTTATTCATTGCACACAAGGTAAGTAAAACTGTACAGGAGTTTTCTTATTTTATTGCACATATAATTGTTTTTTTTTTGCACATATACTTCATTTTTTTTGCACATATACTTCATTTTTTAACACATATACTTATTTATATCACACATAAACTTAATTATTTTGCACATAACACTAAAGTTTTTCTTGCACATATACTTATTAATATCACACATAAACTTAATTATTTTGCACATAACACTTAAGTTTTTTTTTTCACACATAAAGAGAAAAGCTATGTATAGGAGGTTTGGGGTTCATGAGGAGCAGATGAGGAGTCACTATTGCTACAGTATTGTGAGTTAGAGAAGGAGATTCGGGATATAAGAGTTGTTCTTATTAACACACAGATGCTTCAATGCTGGACTGTTGAGGTATCTCTCCCGCAGTGACTGTGTTTCTATTATTTCCCTTTCTTTTCTCATTTTCTCCTCCTGTCGTTCCTTCGTCTTTTTCTCAAGCCAGTGATGAAGAACAAATAATCCTTTTGTTTTGCTGGCAGCTTTGGTCTTATCTGAACCTTTCAGGTGATCTTGGGTATCTCCAGCGGGACCATTAGGAGCTGTCATGATGATGTTTTCATGAGCGTCTTTCTCCTTCTGAAGGGTTTGTTGTTTGTCAGTGTTGCTCTCTCGATGGGATTTTCTCACAGGTGTCTCCAGCTGCTCTGGAGCTTCTGGCTGGACTTCATCCATTTTACTTTCACTCTCCAGCATCTCTGTGTTCTCCATCCAACAAAACATTGGTTGATCTTTTATCATGGGCTTCGGTCTTCTGTGTCTGGTGTCCTTCAGCTCAAATGGAGAGATGAACTTCACATCAGGCTCATCAGACTCGCTGTTATCATTCATGTCCACGAAGATGAGATCAGACTGGGATGAAGGTGCTGACAGTGATATCGCCTCGGTATATTTATATGGGATGTAAGGAGATGATCCTGAAGAAGGAAGACATTGAGAGTTGCTATGTTTTATCTCGACACAATGCACTCTGGTCACATCTGACACACTTTCTCTTACCTGAATGGTCCGTGTCTTTGGCATTGTTCAGTTTCTTCAGTGATCTTTCACTCTCCAGCATCTGTTTGTTCTCCTCCATCCAACTAAACATCGGTTGTTTTTTCCTCATGGACTTAGGCCTTTTCTGTCTGGTGTCATTCAGCACAAATGGAGTGATGATATGCACCTCATCTTCATCTTCAATGTCCACGAGGACCAGGCGTGTAAAGAGATCAGACGGTGACGTGACCAGCGGTTCAGGCACTGATGAATGATGGGATTTGACCCTCTCAGCTGTTGGAACTGGTGTTGGTGGACCAGCTGATATTGGCAAAGGAGATGAAGTGAGTGATGATGTTTTTAGTTTCATCTTGTCATACATCAATAGACTTTCTCTTACCTTCATATTTTGTCACCTCCGTCTGTTCAGGATTCTGGTCGGGTAAGGCAGGTCGATGAAACCCTGATGAATGAAGAGATGGAGAGAGTCTCAAGGTTTTACCTCAACATACAAAGTGTTTCAACTGTGAAATCTTTATAAACTTTCTGTTACCTTCAGGATCCATGTTTTCAGCTTCCTTCCTCAGTTTCCTCCTTGAACGTCTCATCTTTGCTCTCTCAGGTGATGAAGTTGATGGTTTAGGATCAAAATGTCTCACCAGCGGTTCAGGCACTGATGAAGGATGGGATTTAGAGAGTGACAAGGTTTTAACTCAGCACAATGCACTCTTGTCGCATCGTTATAAACTTTCTCTTACCTTCATGATCCGTTTTCTTGTCACCCTTCTTCAGTTTATTTGCTGAACGTTTCTCCTCTGATCTCTCAGGTGATGCAGTCGCGGGTTGAGGATTAACACGTATCACCAGCGGTTTAGGCGCTGATGCATGAAGAGAAAGAGAGTTTCAAAGTTTTACCTCGACAAATTTGATATTGTCACGTCTTTATAAATGTTTTCTTACCTTCATGATCCATGTTTTCACCTTCCTTCCTCCGTTCCCTCCTTGAACGTCTCACCTCTGATCTCTCAGGTGTTGCAGTTGAGGGTTGAGGATGAACATGTATAACCAGTGGTTCCAGCCTTGATGGATGACAGGATTTTACCCTCTCAGCTGCTGAAGCTGGTGGGCATGGAGCAACTTGTATCGGTGTAGGTGGTAGTGAAAGTGTTAAGGTATCGATGCTCAATGGAGAAGCGTCTCGGGATTCCTTCCTAGACTTTCTGTGAACCGCAGGACTTGTTTTGGTGTCAGTCTGCATCTTCTTCATCTCTCTCTTGAGTTCCGATACGTTCACGTGTTGCTCTGAATCTTTGGCTCTTTTCTTGGTTTTCTTTGACCTCACAGGTACTGAAACAGAGTTTTTCACCAGCGGTTTCAGAGTTGACTCTCTCCTTATACCTTCAGCATCATCTGTCTTTCTCTCTCTCTTCCTCATCTCTCTCCTACTTTCCCTGTCTTTCTTTCTTCCTCGAATACTTTCAGTCTTTGTTTCAGATGTGCTGTCCTCCAGACTCTCTGAGATAACTCCCTCTTGCTCTCTTATGGAGTATCTTTTCTTGATCTTCCTCATTTTCGTGTCACGTCTGGAACTTGTCGGTGTGGAGTCATCTTGACGCTGTGCTCCTCTCTGTTCTTGCTCCTGTACAGTGTTGGTTATAACTAGTTACTAAGTAATTAGTTACTGTAATTCAATTACATTCCCCTTGAAAAAAGTAAGTAAGGGATTACTCTTATTTTTCTGTAATTTAATTACAGTTTCTAGTGATGTAATTGAACTAAATACTGTGTAATGTATTCAATAGTGAAAATGACATCAACACGAAGTCTAAGTTTAAAATGTGTGCTTTAATGTATCCTTCTCACATTGGTATACTTTGGTAAGTTAATAAGAATAATTTATGTAGTTATTTAATTGAAATAATGAATTAAGCTGTTTCAAGTCTAATGCTAATCAAGATTGAAGTAGGATGTAGAAAGTAATTAGGAATAAGTAATGAAATACTTTTTGGATGGAGTTATTTGTACAGTAATGTAATAACACTATTGAATATGTAATTAGTAACTAGTAATTATCACTTTTTCAGAGTAACTTACCCAACACTGCTCCAGTGTTTTGTTGCATTCCGGATCAGGCGTCTCGTGGCCCAAGCATCCACAGATCACTTGTCCCATGATATCAAACTACACCAAAGCAGCCTACTTACTTTAATACTAAACTAAGAAAAGTATTTATGGTACTTTTTTGCAAACCGCAAATGTAAAAGTAATCGCGAATACAAACTAGTAACTCCGGCACTTGCTCGCGCTGTCAACAAATTTAGGCTACGGTGATCTCTGACGTCATCGACAATATTAGTAACCAATGGAAACCAAAGCAATCCTTAAATATAAACATAAACCATTGAATTAAAGACATAAAATACAATAATCATTTATATAATAATCGACAGCCGAAAGCATTAGTCAAATGTTTAACAAGCAGAGAACACGAATCAGTGACTGTAAATAAAGTTTAGGGTGTAAAAGACGCCATCTGTGCATTATTTAAACGAATCTGTTAGATTAAATAACCCGCTCGCGTTGAACATCCAAGTATCGCGAGATCACGCTGCTCCCGTTTGACGTGCGATCTGCGCAGAGCAGCTGAGGTGATTTACATCTTGATGTTTAACTGCTGGCTACAGAGAGACAGAGACCTCTCTTTAACAGGTGGGGGATTACTTATTAAAGCGGAGGGTCTGTCTCGCCTTGCGTATGCTGCGCAGTCATTGCACATTGATAAGTCCACATGTAAAGTAATCGATGGAATGCTATATAATTTCCTATGGAAAAAACGAACCTCATTATCTTAAGAAATATGTGTTGGTTAATTCTCACTATAAGGGTGGATTAAACTTCATTGATTTCAATACAATGAATAATTCAATTAAAATAAACTGGCTCAGTTGATTTCTCAATAACCCTACTTCTATTCCCCCAATTTGCATTTTCACAATTTGGTGTTATAAAATTTGTTTTAATGTGCAATTATGATATTCAAAAACTTCCCCTCATTCTATCTAATTTTCACAAACAGGCTCTTTTGGCTTGGACTCTTATATACAAACATAACTTTTCCCCTCATCCATGTTACATTTGGAATAATTAAAACATTCTATTTAAAAATAGGTCTTTGTTCTTTAAACAATGGTTCAGTAATGGAATATTGCATGTTGGCCAGCTCTTCAATAAGGAAGGTATGCTTTTTAGGTATTCAGAATTTCTCTCTAAATATAATATACCAGTAACTCCTAAAGAGTTTGCCATTGTTATGGATGCTATTCCATCTGGCATACGCATGCTTTTTAGAAATTGTTCTTTATCTTTTGAAGTCTCTTTACATGAGCCTAGCGATACACCTACTGGTGAGTTATGTTTTATTTGTAAAAAAGCAAGAAATCTTAAGGTACGATACTTATTGAGAGCATTGCCTGTGCCCCTTCTGCTGTTTCATACTGGAACAGCCTTTTTGATAATCTAAACAGGAAAATGATATGGTCCATGCAACAAAAAATATCTTCTCTCAAATAAAGTCAAAGTAATACTCCATAACATTTACACTGCCAAAACTTTTCTAAAGAAAAAATTTGGATCTGACTTTGACACCAAATGCATTTTTTGTCAGAATGACAATGAATCACTTTTTCACTTGTTTTGGTCGTGCAACTGTATTCAACAACTTTTGAAACATGTTGGTTAGTTTATTTCAAATACTATTTTGAACGTTTTTTTAATGAATCCAAAAACTGTTATTTTTGGATTTTTTGAAGGTGACCATAATGCTTCTTTTATAATCAATTCTTTCTCTATGTAAAATTTATTTACATAAATGTATATTTTCTAATAGCAAAACTATTTTTATAGTCTTTCTACAAGAGATAAAACTGTATTTAAAATCAATTATTTTTTCTTCCAATATAAAAGCACAAAGAATTTGTAAAATTTGCTCTGCATATAAGCTTTTCAACCAATTTAATTTGTAATATTTTTATTATTTGTGTAACTCCCTCTCCTGTTTTGTTTTATTATATTTTTTTTCTCTTGTCTTGTCTGTTTCGAGCCATGGTAATGTTTTTATTTTCTTAAGTGTTCCTTAATGTTAAAGTTCTCATGTAACTATGTTTTCTTATAACAAAATGTTCAATAAAGCATTTAAAAAAAAAAAAGATTTACATCTTGATGTTTTCATTGTCAATGGTAAAAGTTCAGTGTGCCGGACAGAAAAAATCGGAAGTATATTCAAAGCAGCGGAAAAGTTTCTAGAGATTGAAGATATTTCAGTGGATATGATTAATGAGAAAATAAAGATGCAAGCAACATACACTCAACCGAGATGTGGTGGTACATAATGGTGCTGCTAATATTTCAGTGGAATGCGAGAAGCTTAATAGCTAATGGGCAAGAGTTTAAAAAGTTCATTACAGATTTAGAAAAAAAAACTGATATAATATGTGTTCAAGAAACATGGCTCAAACCTAATTTTGTTGTACAAGGATATGAGGCAATTCGGAAAGACAGGAAACTGGGGGGAGGTGGGATAACGACATTTATAAAACAAGGTGTGCGATATAGGAATTTTGATGAGAGTGAGGACAAGAAAGTGGTAGTGATGGAAATCTGGGAAGGGAACCGTAGTATTAAAGTAATTCATTTTTACAGTCCATCTGAAAAGTTAAGCAAGAAAGTATTGGAAGATATAAGAGGTAACACAAATCTGAAAGTAATATGGTGTGGTGATTTAAATGCCCATAATACACCATGGGGGTGTAATAAAACCGATAATAATGGGCTGATTGTGAAAGAAATGTTAGATTGGGGACAGTAAGTATGTATGTATTAACCATGGATGTTATATAATAATAAACATAACTCAGGGGTGTACATCCGCTTTAAATATTATCAGAAAATCCAGCTAGAAATTGTGAATGGAATGTAAGTAAACAAAGTACAATGGGAAGTGATCATTATCCTATATAGTGTAAAATTGGTGTGGACATTACCCAAACATTGGTGGGGAGAATTCCAAGATGGAAATTTTATGCAGCCAACTGGGAGCTTTTTAAATAATTATGTCATAACAATATGTGTGAAATGGTAGATGATACCGAAGGCATTGAAGAATTAAGTAAGAAAATAAGGGAAGTGTTAAGGAATACTGCAGAGGAAGTAATAGGAATAAAGAAAACTAAATAGAAAAAATGCAGCACCGTGGTGGAATGAAGAGTGTAGTAAGGCAGTTAGGGAAAGAAATAAAGCAATGAAGAAAGCCAGAAAATCAGTATTGTTTAATGAGTACATTAACTTCAAGAGAGCACAGGCAACGGTGAGGAGAGAAGTAAGAAAAGCAAAAAGAAATTACTGGAGAGAATTTTGTAATAGAATTGGGTAAGAAATTGAAATGAATGAAGTGTGGAATATGATTCGGAAGATGGGAGGGATTCAGAGAAATAACAACATTCCAATTTTAGTAAATAATGGAAAAATAGCAATAAAAGACAGAGATAAAGCAGAGATGTTAGTGGAAACATTCGTAAAGGTGCACAGTAATAAAAATATTTCAGAGAATATAAGGAAAAAATAGGGAACAGAAAGTTAGGGAGAATGCTCACATATATGTAAAGAAGAATCCATCAGGAAGTATGTTGGACTCAGAATTGACCTTGTATGAGTTAAAGAGAGCGCTAGTGGGGGTCAAACATACTTCTCCAGGCAAGGATGACATATGCACTTATCAGAATTATCCGTTAGTATGATTTTAAGACTTTTTAACAGAGTATGGGATACAGGGAATATGCCAGCAGATTGGAGGCATATAGGGACAGGAAAAGACCACTCCCAGCCAATTAATTTTAGACCTATTACATTGACATCAAATCTATGCAATATTATGGAACGGATGGTTATGAATAGGTTGACATATGTGATTGAAAGTAGAAACATTTTTTCAGCATGTCAACGTGGATTTAGAAAAGGGAGAAATACATTACTTGTAAAAATAGAGGTAATACAAAATCAAGCTTTGCGCATTTGCTGTCGTGCTTTTAGATCTTCTCCAGTAGCGTCATTGGAGGTTGAAATGGGAGAATTGCGTCTAGAACAACGTAGGTCCCAGATGATATTAAGGTACTGGTATGGTGTAAAGGGACATTTGGAAAAACATCCAGTTATTGTAATTTTGGAAAATTGTTGGGAATATGAATATAAAGAAATAACAAGTTTGGTTGGGTAGTAAGGAAGGAGGTGAACAGCTTGGAGTTGAAAGATTATGAAATTGCTCCTTCTGTTGCTATTCCAGCTATTCCCCCCTGGTTGTTCTCTATGCCACTAATAGTTTTACAAATTCACAAAATAATGAAAGAACCAGAGATGAACAAACCAACTAAATTAGTGGTTCAACAGTATAAAACAAAGGAATATTATTCTGTATTACAGGTATTTACAGATTGGTCTAAGGAACCAGAGTCTGGAAGAACAGCAGCAGCAGTATATATAGTCTACTAAGTGGTAAATCTGAAGCTAGGCAAGACTTAGTATTTGAAGTTTTACAACGTTTGTCTAGAATTAGGCAGTTAAGGATATAATTAAATTTCCTCTGGGTACCTGCACGTGTAGGTGTGGAGGGAAATGAAGAAGTAGACTTGCTAGCAAAGAAAGCATTAAATCATCCGCAAGTAGAAATTAAGTTAGCTCTGATGACTTCAAGAGAGTGATATCTTCTGAAGTAAGTAAGAAATGGCAAACGTTATGGAATAGTGGGTTTACAGGAAGACATCTTTTCCAGATTCAGGAGTATGTTGGAAATGAGAGAAAAAGATATGGAAATAGGAAGGATGTCATTATTTTAAGAAATACAGCATGGAAATACAGCATTAAATTATACTTTTTAAAATAGGTAAGCTTGAATCGGGAAAGTGTTACAAATGTGGAGAATTATAAACAGTGAAGCATATCCTTTATGACTGTTCTGAATATGAAAGGGAGAGATTACAATTAATACAAGAATTAGGATGGTTAGGAGTGGATAATATCTCTTTAAAAGTAGTGTTAGGAAACGGGTCAAGGCAATCAAGAGTACATGAAATATGATTTATAAATACCTAAAAAACACAGGAACATTAGATAAAATATAGGAATTAATTTTTTCTTCAATTTCTTCCAAAACGAAGTACTCTCCACACTCCAGATCAGTAGGCGGCGGTAATGCAGCTATTCTTGGGTTTTCCAAACCGCCATAAAAAAACTAGAAGAAGAAGTCAGGCGTGAGATTTATCAATTAAGTCGTAGACTCTACAAGAAGAGAAACGAATAAAACTCAGATGTGACCTCAGTCTCAGTATTATATACACTAGACTTACAGCTCCATTCTAAAATGTACATGTAGATGTTTATGAATATTCTCTTATGTTATTAACAGATGTGAGGGAGTATACATTGGTTTATAGTTTGCCTAAAGCAGCTCTAGCTCTCTAATTTCTTTTTGTATTTGCTGTTATATTATTTAAACTAATGTGAGTTTTTTCTTGAAAATGTTTATAATAGATTGTGCTTGTTTTCTGCTTGTGTTTATTGCAGGTGTGTTTTACACGAGCTGTGAACACCAGATGTCGCTCATCTCATCTACAGTTCCTGTGCCCAGTTGCATAAAGCACCTTAAGTTTTTCTTAAGTGATTTCCCTTTACCAAAGACAACAGGAGAATAACTTAAGTAAAGCTTAAGGTATATTTAAAGGTACACTTAAGGGAAAATTACACTTAAGGTGCTTTATGCAAGCGGGCCCTGGACTTCACAGGTTGAGTGCGTGTCACATGTGCAGATATATTCTGTCGTATAAGTGGCGTACTGTGTGAAATATTTTATTTCCATAAATATTTACACAAAGATTTATGAAACAAAAGGACAGACTTATTTAATATATATTTATATAAATCACAGTGAAATGTATAAGGGTGCTGCTTATGTCTAAATGTATTTTTGGAGGCTACTGTTCCTGTGACAGCGTGAGAGGTTGAAAGTTTAAAATCCTTCCTCCTTCTTCTCTCATGAGCAGGTTTAAGAGAATGTTCGACCGGACCGTCGATGAGAGAGGACCAGGCCTGGGTTTGTGTTGTGGTTTGTTTTATGGTTTGTTTTATTCGCCAGGCAGTCGTCCATGAGGGGCTGCCGGCTGTCTTTTTACTTTGTTTGTATGTATGTTCTTTTGGCCGGCAGTCGACCGTCAGGTGGCTGCCGGCATTTCACTTCCTGTAATTGTTTGTTTATTTCATTAAAACTTTATTTAAATGTTCGCGAGTTCCCCCCTCCTTTCTTCCATACTAATCATTACACTAGTATTGCAACCAAAGGGTCATAAGGAAGATCAGTCTTGAGTACCTTAAAGAAAAAACAGAAAATATCAGACCAGAATTTACATAATTTTGGGCATGTCCAGAACAGGTGTTCCCTCCATGAACTTACATTTATTACGTCGAGGTGATACCGAGAGATGTATAGAATGTAATTTGGTATAAGAATAATGTGGTCTATGTACAACTTTGTATTGGATCAGTTGAAAATGAGAACTAATGGAACAAGTCCTGATACCTTGGAGAGCCTCAGCCCAGGAATCATCTGGAATATCTGTACCCAAATCTGTCATGATGTTATATAGATGCTCAGGGGGTTTGTAAGTTTCAAAACTGCACAAATTGACTTTCACATAATTCCGTATTTGTAGATGTCTAAAAAAATGTGAGGGGAGTATTCCAAATTTTTGTCTAAGCTGATTAAAAGTGGCAAATATGTTGTCATTGTATAAATCTCCTATGGTTATAATCCCTTTGTCCTTCCAGGATAGAAAAGTCTTATCTGTTTGAGAGGGAGGGAATGCGTGGTAACAAGCTATAGGGGTGAGAGAGCATATTTTTGGTAGTTTAAAGATACCAAATCTTTAGAGAGTTTACAATAATGGGATTGCATTTCTTAAAATTTTGAAACGTTTTTTTTTTGGCAAAGTGTGAAAAACCCTGAATATCTCTTTCAATAGTGAGCCACGCAGGAATGTTAGTAGTCCACTCCCCAGGCCCTGCATTGCACCAATACATTAAGGCCTGTACGTTGGCTGCCCAATAATAGTGCTGAAAGTAATGGAGGCCTAGACATCCTACCACTTTTGCCTTACAAATATGAGCTTTAGATATGCGTTGGGCTTTATATCCCCAAATAAATGGCATAGTTACAGAATCAAGTGTCTTAAGGAATATCTGAGTTAAAAGAAAAAATATTTTGAAACAAGTAAAGAAATCTTGGTAGGGTGACCATTTTAATTGCATTAACACGGCCAATCATTGTTAACGGGAGTACCCGCCAGGCCTCCACATCCCGCCTCAGTCTGTCTACCATAGCTTTGTTATTTGTTTCACGTAACTTCTTGTATTTTCTGGGCACAGGGACACCAAGATATTTAATTCACTCAAAGTTTTAAAAGGAAGATTATCAATAAAATGCTTTGTAAGCATCTGGGCTAAAACGGCTATTTTATCGTTTCCATGCCCACTGTATACAATGTTCATGAGTCTGCGTACATTATGGAAAGAAAGCCTTCCAGTTTTAAAACCTGTTTGATCAGTACTTCATATTTTCAATGTGATTTCCTTGATATTGTTTGTTAATATATATTATTTGTGTGGAAGAGATAGACCCTCTGCTTTTGACAATAAGACTCCACAAAGACAGGTATATTAAATAAATAAAATAAAAGACAGCTTTATTCATTGCACACAAGGTAAGTAAAACTGTACAGGAGTTTTCTTTGCAAACACTAAGAGAAAATTGCGCATACTTATTTTATTGCACATATAAATGTTTTTTGCACATATACATCATTTTTTAACACATATACTTATTTATATCACACATAAACTTAATTATTTTGCACATAACACTAAAGTTTTCCTTGCACATATACTTATTTATATCACACATAAACTTAATTATTTTGCACATAACACTAAAGTTTTTTTTTGCACACATGAAGAGAAAAGCTATGTATAGGAGGTTTGGGGTTCATGAGGAGCAGATGAGGAGTCACTATTGTTACAGTAGTGTGAGTTAGAGAAGGAGATTCGGGATATAGTAAGAGTTGTTCTTATTAACACACAGATGCTTCAATGCTGGACTGTTGAGGTATCTCTCCCGCAGTGACTGTGTTTCTATTATTTCCCTTTCTTTTCTCATTTTCTCCTCCTGTCGTTCCTTCGTCTTTTTCTCAAGCCAGTGATGAAGAACAAATAATCCTTTTGTTTTGCTGGCAGCTTTGGTCTTATCTGAACCTTTCAGGTGATCTTGGGTATCTCCAGCGGGACCATTAGGAGCTGTCATGATGATGTTTTCATGAGCGTCTTCCTCCTTCTGAAGGGTTTGTTGTTTGTCAGTGTTGCTCTCTGGATGGGATTTTCTCACAGGTGTCTCCTGCTGCTCTGGAGCTTCTGGCTGGACTTCATCCATTTCACTTTCACTCTCCAGCATCTCCGTGTTCTCCATCCAACAAAACATTGGTTGATCTTTTATCATGGGCTTCGGTCTTCTGTGTCTGGTGTCCTTCAGCTCAAATGGAGAGATGAACTTCACATCAGGCTCATCAGACTCGCTGTTATCATTAATGTCCATGACGATGAGATCAGACTGCGATGAAGGTGCTGACAGTGATATCGCCTCGGTATATTTATATAGGATGTAAGGAGATGATCCTGAAGAAGGAAGATATTGAGAGTTGCTATGTTTTATCTCGACACAATGTACTCTTGTCACATCTGATACACTTTCTCTTACCTGAATGGTCCGTGTCTTTGGCATTGTTCAGTTTCTTCGCTGATCTTTCACTCTCCAGCATCTCTTTGTTCTCCTCCATCCAACTAAACATCGGTTGTTTTTTCCTCATGGACTTAGGTCTTCTCTGTCTGGTGTCATTCAGCATAAATGGAGAGATGATATGCACCTCATCTTCATCTTCAATGTCCACGAGGACCAGGCGTGTAAAGAGATCATACGGTGACGTGACCAGCGGTTCAGGCACTGATGAATGATGGGATTTGACCATCTCAGCTGTTGGTGCTGGTGTTGGTGGACCAGCTGATATTGGCAAAGGAGATGAAGTGAGTGATGATGTTTTTAGTTTCATCTTGTCATACATCACTAGACTTTCTCTTACCTTCATATTTTGTCACCTCCGTCTGTTCAGGATTCGGGTCGGGTGATTCAGGTCGATGAAACCCTGATGAATGAAGAGATGGAAAGAGTCTCAAGGTTTTCCTCAACATACAAAGTTTTTCAACAGTGAAATCTTTATAAACTTTCTGTTACCTTCAGGATCCATGTTTTCAGCTACCTTGATGAGTTTCCTCCTTGAACGTCTCATCTTTGATCTCTCAGGTGATGAAGTTGATGGTTTAGGATCAAAACGTCTCACCAGCGGTTCAGGCACTGATGAATGATGGGATTTAGAGAGTCACAAGGTTTTAACTCAGCCCCATGCACTCTTGTCACATCTTTATAAACTTTCTCTTACCTTCATGATCCGTTTTCTTGTCACCCTTCTTCAGTTTATTTGCTGAACGTTTCTCCTCTGATCTCTCAGGTGATGCAGTCGCGGGTTGAGGATCAACACGTAACACCAGCGGTTTAGGCGCTGATGAATGAAGAGAAAGAGAGTTTCAAAGTTTTACCTCGACAAATTTGATATTGTCACGTCTTTATAAATGTTTTCTTACCTTCATGATCCATGTTTTCACCTTCCTTCCTCCGTTCCCTCCTTGAACGTCTCACCTCTGATCTCTCAGGTGTTGCAGTTGAGGGTCGAGGATGAACATGTATAACCAGCGGTTCCAGCCTTGATGGATGACAGGATTTTACCCTCTCAGCCGCTGAAGCTGGTGGGCATGGAGCAACTTGTATCGGTGTAGGAGGTAGTGAAAGTGTTAAGGTATCGATGCTCAATGGAGAAGCGTCTCGGGATTCCTTCCTAGACTTTCTGTGAACCGCAGGACTTGTTTTGGTGTCAGTCTGCATCTTCTTCCTCTCTGTCTTGAGTTCCGATACGTTCACGTGTTGCTCTGAATCTTTGGCTCTTTTCTTGGTTTTCTTTGACCTCACAGGTACTGAAACAGAGTTTTTCACCAGCGGTTTCAGTGTTGACTCTCTCCTTATACCTTCAGCATCATCTGTCTTTCTCTCTCTCTTCCTCATCTCTCTCCTACTTTCCCTGTCTTTCTTTCTTCCTCGAATACTTTCAGTCTTTGTTTCCGATGTGCTGTCCTCCAGACTCTCTGAGATCACTCCCTCTTGCTCTCTTATGGAGTATCTTTTCTTGATCTTCCTCATTTGTTTGTCACATCTGGAACTTGTCGGTGTGGAGTCAACTTGACGCTGTGCTCCTCTCTGTTCTTGCTCCTGTACAGTGTTGGTTATAACTAGTTACTAAGTAATTAGTTACTGTAATTCAATTACATTCCCCTTGAAAAAAACTAAGTAAGGGATTACTCTTTTTTCTGTAATTTAATTACAGTTTCTGTAATATATTCAATAGTGAAAATGACATCAACACTAAGTCTAAGTTTAAAATGTGTGCTTTAATGTATCCTTCTCACATTGGTATACTTTGGTCAGTTAATAAGAATAATTTGTGTAGTTATTTAATTGAAATAATGAATTAAGCTGTTTCATGTCTAAAGCTAATCAAGATTGAAGTAGGATGTAGAAAGTAATTAGGAATAAGTAATGAAATACTTTTTGGATGGAGTTATTTGTACAGTAATGTAATAACAATATTGAATATGTAATTAGTAACTAGTAATTATCACTTTTTCAGAGTAACTTACCCAACACTGCTCCAGTGTTTGATTGCATTCCGGATCTGGCGTCTCGTTGCCCAAACATCCACAGATCACTTGTCCCATGATATCAAACTACACCAAAGCAGCCTACTTACTTTAATACTAAACTAAGAAAAGTATTTATGGTACTTTTTTTGCAAACCGCAAATGTAAAAGTAATCGCGAATACTAACTAGTAACTCCGGCACTTGATCGCGCTGTCAACAAATTTAGGCTACGGTGATCTCTGACGTCATCGACAATATTAGTAACCAATGGAAACCAAAGCAATCCTTAAATATAAACATAAACATAAACCATTGAATTAAAGACATAAAATACAATAATCATTTAAATAGGAATGTTTTGTCGATTTGTAACAGCTGAAAGCATTAGTCAAATGTTTAACAAGCAGAGAACACGAATCAGTGACTGTAAATAAAGTTTAGGGTGTAAAAGACGCCATCTGTGCATTATTTAAACGAATCTGTTAGATTAAATAAGCCGCTCTCGTTAAACATCTAAGTATCGCGAGATCACGCTGGTCCCGTTTAACGTGTGATCTGCGCAGAGCAGCTGAGGTTATTTAAATCTTGATGTTTTCATTGTCGATGGTAAAAGTTTGGTGTGAGATTTATCAATAAAGTCGTAGACTGTATGTTACGTTCCGTGTGTGTTTTGTGTACATTGTATTGTTTTTCGCTCTCCTGTCTTTCTGAGTCCCTTTCGGCTCCACTTCTAGGTTGTTGTTTATTGGACAGAAGTAAATGACAGAAATCTATATAATAATATAATTTTATATCAAACAATGACAAATGTACAACTTAAAGAATGTGAATTTAAACAAGGAAAAGTTTATTCATTGCACACAAGGTAAGTAAAACTGTACAGGAGATTTCTTATTTTATTGCACATATAAATGTTTTTTTTTGCACATATACTTCATGTTTTTTGCACATAAACTTCATTTTTTAACACATATACTTATTTATATCACACATAAACTTAATTATTTTGCACATAACACTAAAGTTTTTCTTGCACATATACTTATTTATATCACACATAAACTTAATTATTGTGCACATAACACTAAAGTTTTTCTTGCACATATACTTATTTATATCACACATAAACTTAATTATTTTGCACATAACACTTAAGTTTTATTTTTCACACATGAAGAGAAAAGCTATGTATAGGAGGTTTGGGGTTCATGAGGAGCAGATGAGGAGTCACTATTGTTACAGTATTGTGAGTTAGAGAAGGAGATTCGGGATATAGTAAGAGTTGTTCTTATTAACACACAGATGCTTCAATGCTGGACTGTTGAGGTATCTCTCCCGCAGTGACTGTGTTTCTATTATTTCCCTTTCTTTTCTCATTTTCTCCTCCTGTCGTTCCTTCGTCTTTTTCTCAAGCCAGTGATGAAGAACAAATAATCCTTTTGTTTTGCTGGCAGCTTTGGTCTTATCTGAACCTTTCAGGTGATCTTGGGTATCTCCAGCGGGACCATTAGGAGCTGTCATGATGATGTTTTCATGAGCGTCTTTCTCCTTCTGAAGGGTTTGTTGTTTGTCAGTGTTGCTCTCTGGATAGGATTTTCTCACAGGTGTCTCCTGCTGCTCTGGAGCTTCTGGCTGGACTTCATCCATTTTACTTTCACTCTCCAGCATCTCTGTGTTCTCCATCCAACAAAACATCGGTTGATCTTTTATCATGGGCTTCGGTCTTCTGTGTCTGGTGTCCTTCAGCTCAAATGGAGAGATGAACTTCACATCAGGCTCATCAGACTCGCTGTTATCATTCATGTCCACGACGATGAGATCAGACTGGGATGAAGGTGCTGACAGTGATATCGCCTCGGTATATTTATATGGGATGTAAGGAGATGATCCTGAAGAAGGAAGACATTGAGAGTTGCTATGTTTTATCTCGACACAATGCACTCTTGTCACATCTGACACACTTTCTCTTACCTGAATGGTCCGTGTCTTTGGCATTGTTCAGTTTCTTCAGTGATCTTTCACTCTCCAGCATCTGTTTGTTCTCCTCCATCCAACTAAACATCGGTTGTTTTTTCCTCATGGACTTAGGCCTTTTCTGTTTGGTGTCATTCAGCACAAATGGAGAGATGATATGCACCTCATCTTCATCTTCAATGTCCACGAGGACCAGGCGTGTAAAGAGATCAGACGGTGACGTGACCAGCGGTTCAGGCACTGATGAATGATGGGATTTGACCCTCTCAGCTGTTGGAACTGGTGTTGGTGGACCAGCTGATATTGGCAAAGGAGATGAAATGAGTGATGATGTTTTTAGTTTCATCTTGTCATACATCAATAGACTTTCTCTTACCTTCATATTTTGTCACCTCCGTCTGTTCAGGATTCTGGTCGGGTAAGGCAGGTCGATGAAACCCTGATGAATGAAGAGATGGAGAGAGTCTCAATGTTTTACCTCAACATACAAAGTGTTTCAACTGTGAAATCTTTATAAACTTTCTGTTACCTTCAGGATCCATGTTTTCAGCTACCTTGATGAGTTTCCTCCTTGAACGTCTCATCTTTGCTCTCTCAGGTGATGAAGTTGATGGTTTAGGATCAAAACGTCTCACCAGCGGTTCAGGCACTGATGAAGGATGGGATTTAGAGAGTGACAAGGTTTTAACTCATCACAATGCACTCTTGTCGCATCTTTATAAACTTTCTCTTACCTTCATGATCCGTTTTCTTGTCACCCTTCTTCAGTTTATTTGCTGAACGTTTCTCCTCTGATCTCTCAGGTGATGCAGTCGCGGGTTGAGGATCAACACGTAACACCAGCGGTTTAGGCGCTGATGAATGAAGAGAAAGAGAGTTTCAAAGTTTTACCTCGACAAATTTGATATTGTCACGTCTTTATAAATGTTTTCTTACCTTCATGATCCATGTTTTCACCTTCCTTCCTCCGTTCCCTCCTTGAACGTCTCACCTCTGATCTCTCAGGTGTTGCAGTTGAGGGTCGAGGATGAACATGTATAACCAGCGGTTCCAGCCTTGATGGATGACAGGATTTTACCCTCTCAGCCGCTGAAGCTGGTGGGCATGGAGCAACTTGTATCGGTGTAGGTGGTAGTGAAAGTGTTAAGGTATCGATGCTCAATGGAGAAGCGTCTCGGGATTCCTTCCTAGACTTTCTGTGAACCGCAGGACTTGTTTTGGTGTCAGTCTGCATCTTCTTCATCTCTCTCTTGAGTTCCGATACGTTCACGTGTTGCTCTGAATCTTTGGCTCTTTTCTTGGTTTTCTTTGACCTCACAGGTATTGAAACAGAGTTTTTCACCAGCGGTTTCAGTGTTGACTCTCTCCTTATACCTTCAGCATCATCTGTCTTTCTCTCTCTCTTTCTCATCTCTCTCCTACTTTCCCTGTCTTTCTTTCTTCCTCGAATACTTTCAGTCTTTGTTTCCGATGTGCTGTCCTCCAGACTCTCTGATATCACTCCCTCTTGCTCTCTTATGGAGTATCTTTTCTTGATCTTCCTCATTTGTTTGTCACATCTGGAACTTGTCGGTGTGGAGTCATCTTGACGCTGTGCTCCTCTCTGTTCTTGCTCCTGTACAGTGTTGGTTATAACTAGTTACTAAGTAATTAGTTACTGTAATTCAATTACATTCCCCTTGAAAAAAACTAAGTAAGGGATTACTCTTTTTTTCTATAATTTAATTACAGTTTCTGTAATATATTCAATAGTGAAAATGACATCAACACTAAGTCTAAGTTTAAAATGTGTGCTTTAATGTATCCTTCTCACATTGGTATACTTTGGTCAGTTAATAAGAATAATTTATGTAGTTATTTAATTGAAATAATGAATTAAGCTGTTTCATGTCTAAAGCTAATCAAGATTGAAGTAGGATGTAGAAAGTAATTAGGAATAAGTAATGAAATACTTTTTGGATGGAGTTATTTGTACAGTAATGTAATAACAATATTGAATATGTAATTAGTAACTAGTAATTATCACTTTTTCAGAGTAACTTACCCAACACTGCTCCAGTGTTTTGTTGCATTCCGGATCTGGCGTCTCGTGGCCCAAACATCCACAGATCACTTGTCCCATGATATCAAACTACACCAAAGCAGCCTACTTACTTTAATATTAAACTAAGAAAAGTATTTATGGTACTTTTTTTGCAAACCGCAAATGTAAAAGTAATCGCGAATACAAACTAGTAACTCCGGCACTTGATCGCGCTGTCAACAAATTTAGGCTACGGTGATCTCTGACGTCATCGACAATATTAGTAACCAATGGAAACCAAAGCAATCCTTAAATATAAACATAAACATAAACCATTGAATTAAAGACATAAAATACAATAATCATTTAAATAGGAATGTTTTGTCGATTTGTAACAGCTGAAAGCATTAGTCAAATGTTTAACAAGCAGAGAACACGAATCAGTGACTGTAAATAAAGTTTAGGGTGTAAAAGACGCCATCTAGCGACTCTTTGAACTAAGTGCATTATTTAAACGAATCTGTTAGATTAAATAAGCCGCTCTCGTTAAACATCCAAGTATCGCGAGATCACGCTGGTCCCGTTTAACGTGTGATCTGCGCAGAGCAGCTGAGGTGATTTAAATCTTGATGTTTTCATTGTCGATGGTAAAAGTTTGGTGTGAGATTTATCAATAAAGTCGTAGACTGTATGTTACGTTCCGTGTGTGTTTTGTGTACATTGTATTGTTTTTCGCTCTCCTGTCTTTCTGAGTCCCTTTCGGCTCCACTTCTAGGTTGGTGTTAATTGGACAGAAGTAAATGACAGAAATCTATATAATAATATAATTTTATATCAAACAATGACAAATGTACAACTTAAAGAATGTGAATTTAAACAAGGAAAAGTTTATTCATTGCACACAAGGTAAGTAAAACTGTACAGGAGATTTCTTATTTTATTGCACATATAAATGTTTTTTTTTGCACATATACTTCATTTTTTTTGCACATAAACTTCATTTTTTAACACATATACTTATTTATATCACACATAAACTTAATTATTTTGCACATAACACTTAAGTTTTATTTTTCACACATGAAGAGAAAAGCTATGTATAGGAGGTTTGGGGTTCATGAGGAGCAGATGAGGAGTCACTATTGTTACAGTATTGTGAGTTAGAGAAGGAGATTCGGGATATAGTAAGAGTTGTTCTTATTAACACACAGATGCTTCAATGCTGGACTGTTGAGGTATCTCTCCCGCAGTGACTGTGTTTCTGTTATTTCCCTTTCTTTTCTCATTTTCTCCTCCTGTCGTTCCTTCGTCTTTTTCTCAAGCCAGTGATGAAGAACAAATAATCCTTTTGTTTTGCTGGCAGCTTTGGTCTTATCTGAACCTTTCAGGTGATCTTGGGTATCTCCAGCGGGACCATTAGGAGCTGTCATGATGATGTTTTCATGAGCGTCTTTCTCCTTCTGAAGGGTTTGTTGTTTGTCAGTGTTGCTCTCTGGATAGGATTTTCTCACAGGTGTCTCCAGCTGCTCTGGAGCTTCTAGCTGGACTTCATCCATTTTACTTTCACTCTCCAGCATCTCCGTGTTCTCCATCCAACAAAACATCGGTTGATCTTTTATCATGGGCTTCGGTCTTCTGTGTCTGGTGTCCTTCAGCTCAAATGGAGGGATGAACTTCACATCAGGCTCATCAGACTCGCTGTTATCATTCATGTCCACGACGATGAGATCAGACTGGGATGAAGGTGCTGACAGTGATATCGCCTCGGTATATTTATATGGGATGTAAGGAGATGATCCTGAAGAAGGAAGACAATGAGAGTTGCTATGTTTTATCTCGACACAATGCACTCTTGTCACATCTGACACACTTTCTCTTACCTGAATGGTCCGTGTCTTTGGCATTGTTCAGTTTCTTCAGTGATCTTTCACTCTCCAGCATCTGTTTGTTCTCCTCCATCCAACTAAACATCGGTTGTTTTTTCCTCATGGACTTAGGCCTTTTCTGTTTGGTGTCATTCAGCACAAATGGAGAGATGATATGCACCTCATCTTCATCTTCAATGTCCACGAGGACCAGGCGTGTAAAGAGATCAGACGGTGACGTGACCAGCGGTTCAGGCACTGATGAATGATGGGATTTGACCCTCTCAGCTGTTGGAACTGGTGTTGGTGGACCAGCTGATATTGGCAAAGGAGATGAAGTGAGTGATGATGTTTTAAGTTTCATCTTGTCATACATCAATAGACTTTCTCTTACCTTCATATTTTGTCACCTCCGTCTGTTCAGGATTCTGGTCGGGTAAGGCAGGTCGATGAAACCCTGATGAATGAAGAGATGGAGAGAGTCTCAATGTTTTACCTCAACATACAAAGTGTTTCAACTGTGAAATCTTTATAAACTTTCTGTTACCTTCAGGATCCATGTTTTCAGCTTCCTTCCTCAGTTTCCTCCTTGAACGTCTCATCTTTGCTCTCTCAGGTGATGAAGTTGATGGTTTAGGATCAAAACGTCTCACCAGCGGTTCAGGCACTGATGAAGGATGGGATTTAGAGAGTGACAAGGTTTTAACTCATCACAATGCACTCTTGTCGCATCTTTATAAACTTTCTCTTACCTTCATGATCCGTTTTCTTGTCACCCTTCTTCAGTTTATTTGCTGAACGTTTCTCCTGTGATCTCTCAGGTGATGCAGTCGCGGGTTGAGGATCAACACGTAACACCAGCGGTTTAGGCGCTGATGAATGAAGAGAAAGAGAGTTTCAAAGTTTTACCTCGACAAATTTGATATTGTCACGTCTTTATAAATGTTTTCTTACCTTCATGATCCATGTTTTCACCTTCCTTCCTCCGTTCCCTCCTTGAACGTCTCACCTCTGATCTCTCAGGTGTTGCATTTGAGGGTCGAGGATGAACATGTATAACCAGCGGTTCCAGCCTTGATGGATGACAGGATTTTACCCTCTCAGCCGCTGAAGCTGGTGGGCATGGAGCAACTTGTATCGGTGTAGGAGGTAGTGAAAGTGTTAAGGTATCGATGCTCAATGGAGAAGCGTCTCGGGATTCCTTCCTAGACTTTCTGTGAACCGCAGGACTTGTTTTGGTTTCAGTCTGCATCTTCTTCATCTCTCTCTTGAGTTCCGATACGTTCACGTGTTGCTCTGAATCTTTGGCTCTTTTCTTGGTTTTCTTTGACCTCACAGGTATTGAAGCAGAGTTTTTCACCAGCGGTTTCAGAGTTGACTCTCTCCTTATACCTTCAGCATCATCTGTCTTTCTCTCTCTCTTCCTCATCTCTCTCCTACTTTCCCTGTCTTTCTTTCTTCCTCGAATACTTTCAGTCTTTGTTTCAGATGTGCTGTCCTCCAGACTCTCTGAGATAACTCCCTCTTGCTCTCTTATGGAGTATCTTTTCTTGATCTTCCTCATTTTCGTGTCACGTCTGGAACTTGTCGGTGTGGAGTCAACTTGACGCTGTGCTCCTCTCTGTTCTTGCTGCTGTACAGTGTTGGTTATAACTAGTTACTAAGTAATTAGTTACTGTAATTCAATTACATTCCCCTCAAAAAAAGTAAGTAAGGGATTACTCTTATTTTTCTGTAATTTAATTACAGTTTCTAGTGATGTAATTGAACTAAATACTGTGTAATATATTCAATAGTGAAAATGACATCAACACTAAGTCTAAGTTTAAAATGTGTGCTTAAAAGTATCCTTCTCACATTGGTATACGTTGGTCAGTTAATAAGAATAATTTATGTTATTTATTTGAAATAATTAATTAAGCTGTTTCATGTCTAATGCTAATCAAGATTGAAGTAGGATGTAGAAAGTAATTAGGAATAAGTAATGAAATACTTTTTGGATGGAGTTATTTGTACAGTAATGTAATAACAATATTGAATATGTAATTAGTAACTAGTAATTATCACTTTTTCAGAGTAACTTACCCAACACTGCTCCAGTGTTTGGTTGCATTCCGGATCTGGCGTCTCGTGGCCCAAACATCCACAGATCACTTGTCCCATGATATCAAACTACACCAAAGCAGCCTACTTACTTTAATACTAAACTAAGAAAAGTATTTATGGTACTTTTTTGCAAACCGCAAATGTAAAAGTAATCGCGAATACAAACTAGTAACTCCGGCACTTGCTCGCGCTGTCAACAAATTTAGGCTACGGTGATCTCTGACGTCATCGACAATATTAGTAACCAATGGAAACCAAAGCAATCCTTAAATATAAACATAAACCATTGAATTAAAGACATAAAATACAATAATCATTTAAATAGGAATGTTTTGTCGATTTGTAACAGCTGAAAGCATTAGTCAAATGTTTAACAAGCAGAGAACACGAATCAGTGACTATAAATAAAGTTTAGGGTGTAAAAGACGCCATCTAGCGACTCTTTGAACTAAGTGCATTATTTAAACGAATCTATTAGATTAAATAAGCCGCTCGCGTTAAACATCCAAGTATCGCGAGATCACGCTGCTCCCGTTTGACGTGTGATCGGGAACAATATTAAGACAACTATTAACGTGAAAAACACAGATAGGTAGAATCACTCCTTTACTTTCATATAAACTGTGTATGGAGGAATGCCGATGCTCAATTATCTTGTGACAAAACAAAAGTGTCACAAAATGTCAATTTTTTTGGATGTATTACATATGAAATAACTTAATTAAATATTCTTGAATATATAGAACTGTAAAATGTATGCAATTCTTGTGCAACAGTGTTTGCACTGTTAATGTCCTTTCATTTCTTCTTTTGTACGGAAATCAATCTGTGTTGTGCCACAGTGGAACACACTTCAAATTGTGGGCTTTTAAGTTGAAATCTAAGCTTGCACATTTGGGAAATATTTTTTCCATTGCTCTTTTACAGTACCGTTATTTTAAAAAAGTGTTTACTTCTTTATCAACATGACTTTATTATTATTATTGTGTATTATATGATGAAAGTTCATTTGAAATAATGTTGGATAGTTTATTCTATTATGCAGTAACCTTTAAAAGCCATTTTCTGCCTTAAAATTATTTTTTAAGTCTCTCCTGTGTCTAAGGCAACAGAACTTGTGAGCTGAAAGCAGGATTATAAATTGTCATACTGTCATTGTTTTTGTTAAATTTATTCATGTGTTTTATTTTTTGATAAGCATTTTCTGGTTCATTTTTAAACAGTTTTATCTAGTTGCCTTTTATAGACTACTAACTATACTGGTTTATATTTTTGTCAGATTTTTCTTGAAAGCAAAAAAAAACTCGAACTCACTTTGAGTTGAACATTGAAGAAAATTTAATCAAATGCCTTTTGCAGAACAGAAATTAGAATTCATAAAAGAAAAGAGTCGTAAAAGAAGTAAAACACCAGAACAGTAAAAAAAAAATTATATTCTTGTTTAAATTTGAAAAGAGTACTGATTTCGGCAATAGTTTGCATTAGATTGTTATTTCTAAGCATCAACACGGTTTCTTCTTTTCACTGCCCATGCTGTTACAGCGACAATCAAACACACCACTATAACTGCTACACAAACTGAAATGATAATAACGTTCAAATTCAGGCCCGGATTTGAGATTCCTGCTGGGTTGGGAGCAGGCATGATGATCTTTGATACTTGAGCAATGTTGGATATTTCAGATATTGCATCATCATTTTCATCAGAGCGAAGAGCAAAGAAGAGTGTGGTACCATTCTCAACTGTCATATTAAATGAGTGTTGTTCTAATGATCCAGCCTCCTTAGGTGAGACGGCAGATGTGTTGACTAAAGAAGATTCGCTGAAGTTCAGTCGAAGCATTTCAATGTCATCGCTCCATCTGATCTCATAGGATTTAGCTTAAACGAAATATATATATAAAAAGGTTAATGCACATTAAGGTGACTGTTATTTCAATATAAAGTATTTATTTCAGCACTCAAGATTAAGTTACACAATAAAAAAACGTTTATAAACTATTATTATAGCAAAATGTATGCTACCTTTTCCCTGGTCTAAGTCTTCACCAGGAGCTGTCCAGATGAGAAGGACCGTGTTCTCCTGGATTTCAGCATTAAGATCTGTGATTTTGTTTGGAGGATAAATTGGTGGATTTGAAATAGTAACCTGAAAACTTTCTCCAGTGGATGTTCTGCTAAAGTTTCCTCCAACAAGTGGTTGTTCAGGAACCGGAGGCTTCGGAGGGTTCATCTCTACCTTATCTAAAAAGAGAAATGAAAAAGATGCCATGCAATGTCACGTTTCACAATATTACTAGAACTACTGCCAGTTTTAAGCAACATTGCACAACAGTGATGATGTCATAGTTTACCATCCACCACATATCCAGGTACATATAGAGCGCCGCTCTTTCTGTGGAGAGTAAATCTGGATTGTCCGTCTTTATTCTTCACTCTCACTTTCAAGCTGATTCTGCCTTTTACTAACTTTGTGAAATATCTGGAATAGATCCCATCATTTTTGAAAGCATCTGCTCCTATAACAGATATAGATTTACAGTTTATTTATTTATATTTTAGCATGTGTGTGTGCTTGAGAAAAGGATTATGGGTAATTTACCAGCTCCATTATCCAGTAGCTCTAATTGTTGCTTTGTCCCAGTTTCTGACTCCAGTGTGGCCTTCACTTCAGCATTTATTACAGGTCTGTAATTCTGACTAACCTCAGCAAACACAATCACAGGTTTACTGCCACTGATGAGCTGCTGATTCACATGTGCTTTGACTATGATAGGAGGAACATCAGAGCGAGCTGCTTGACTGGTTACTGTTATTGTCAAAGACTGAAGTCCTCCACTCAGAATACTGTACTTCCAGTCTCCAGACTACCAAATACAACATAGATAACACAAACATTTTAGGGCTTTTTCTCTAGGATAACGCTTATCTAAATTATTCATGAAAAATATGTGTCTGTTTCAAAACTTTTTGTAAATGATTATTTAGAACATTTGGCCTCAATGCCTTTTTATTATAAAACATAAATACTAATATTTAAAACTTATGGTTTGAACAATAAACTTCAGCCATAACTCCTGTATTGCTATTAAGGTCGTCATACCGCTGCAGTTCCTGGAATTTTTAGTGTGAGTGTCTTTGCTGATGGATCTTCACTCATATCTGTTTGACCGTAGTTGGACCCACTTGGCGTCTGTATATACACAGTAGGTGCACTGATTTCATAGATGATTAAAAAGCTGGTTTTGTTACCGACGGTTGAATCCACTGACACTGTTCCATTGAACCAGTCAGCTGTTCTCTTTCCCGTACTCTCCAGCTGTAAGCATACAATATAAATGAACACATGAAAACATAAAATATTTAAAGTATAAAGTACAGTATATATACAGTACATCCACTATAAGTCATAAAATGGGTAATGAACTTGCCAAACCTGAACTGGTTCTTTTGTGTAATCTCCAGTTGGTATTGTAAGTGAAGCAAATGCATCCACTAACAGATTGGAGGTGATATCATCAGTTGCTATGATAAATTTCCCATCTAATTTCAAAATGGAAGAAAAGAGAATTTTTCATTTGATTGATTTTAAGTGCTGGCATTCACTCACAGACAAAAACCGTGGCTGAAAGACAGACACTTTTCAAGCAAATAAGAAAATGTGATTTGCATACATTATGGAACTTAACGTCAACGTTTTAGGGGCCTGTGCAAAACTTGGGGGGTGGGGGTGGGGGAGGATATTGTTCATATATAGTCAAATAACCATTTAAAATCTATTTGGGGTCCAGTTGGTGTTAAAAGGTGTTGATCCTTTGTTTGGTGTTTGCATCTCTGGGATTTTTGTTTTTTATCACACTTACCAGTTCTGTCCGCCATTTCCTGCAGTTCTTTGGCGGCTTTGGGACCCAAAGCCAAAGTGTGTATAATGGCACCACTTTGTATTGCAGTATGAGAACAATCATTGATGTTGTCTGTTGCCTCACCATCAGTGAGAAAAATAATTTCATCTCCTAATGCATCCTTATTATCTGCTTTAAGCACCTGATGGGTATAAAAGATATTCATAACATTTCATTTATTATTATACAATTCACACAAACATACAAAATGCATATAAATATAATTAACAGGGCACCTCTAAGGCTTTATTGAGGCCAGTACAGACGTTTGTATATCCATCTGCTTGTGTTGGCAATAAACTGATGAGATTCTCTCTTATGGTGTCACTGTCAATAAGAGTCAAGGCTTTAAGAGTTGAAGCATCAGTACTAAAGGTTACGATTCCAACTTTGCCTTGATCTTCAATGATGTGCCGTATGAAATGTGTGGCGGCTTGCCGCTGTCGAATAATCCTAGAGCCCTTGAAAATTAATTATATATCATCAAAATTAATTAAGTGATTGGGTTTAAAACCCAGATTAATATCTAAACATTAATGTTGAAAATTAATGTGTAAAAATATTAACTCTATCAATCTCAGTTTGGAGAGGAGTTATCTGTTTTTCTGATTAATGGCAGATGATTTGTTTGAAACTTGTTTGGATATAATCATTACTTCTGTAACTGTGGTGCCACTGATGGTGGAAAAATGACACACTTTTTGTTTAATGTATGTTACTGCCACATACTTTCATGCTTCCTGAGACATCAAGGATGAGACAAACGACACGTTGCATTCTTTGCACAACAGTGAAAGATGGTGCTGGTGGAGGGGATGGCAGCGGTATTAGAGATTGAAGGGCATCACTGTCCACTGAATCCTCAAATATTACTGTCCACGTTGCTTTATTTCCACATTTCTCATTTTGCATGTTTGGGGCGGCACCATTGTGATCATCTTCTCGACAAAATGTAACTACCTGAAATATATTTTTTCAGACTGAATTGCAAATAAAAAATAGGGTTTTCTAAGATCTTTAGTGAAAATGCTTCTATGAATTTCCTGATTTAAAATGAGTAATTTGAGTAAATGTTGTTTTAAAATTTTCAAAAATATCATTAAATGTAAGTATTCTCTCAAGAGTCTTATTGTTATTTTTTGTAAATGTCACTGAAGTAAATACTTACAGAATCCACAATTGGTAAATACATTATAGAGCTTTTTGTGTTTTGATGTTTGTTAGGAAAGAACTGACACTCTTTGGTAGGTAGTGAAGTTTGAGGGTCAAGGACACACGACTGAGGAAATCCAGAAGAGTAATCATAATACTGGCCTGTTATGTGTTTACTACATCTATAAATGAACACATTGAAAATGTTGGTCATCCTTGCTAAATTATAATTATTTGGTTTCTTTTTGATAATAAATTATTGGATTATAACCCTGTAGCTTGAACACCATTAGAAAAGTAGAATGGCTTGTCTTCATTGTATTCATCATATACTCCCCATCTCAGATGAGCCCATTCATGAACCAAAACCCTTCCTACAAACAAACATAAAAACATTTCAGAAAATGAAAATAGCACATACAGTAGTTTGAATAATTTCATGATAAATGGATGACTAGTGACCTTTTAATCCGTAAATCTGATTGAAACTGTCATCTAGGAGGAAATTTGGGGTGAAGTGAATGTATTGACTCTCTGATCCACAATCTTCATAGTGGTTAGTGTACGGATCATCACCACTCGCTGGATTATCAATTCTTATTCTGGCCTGCATTTGATTTACAATTTGTGTCAGAAACATGTGATTGAACATTTATTTTGTCCAAACAAGACAATATGTCCAAATGTTCCATACCTTCTCAAAGGATTCTGTTCTTGATTTGTTCAAATCGATGCTGTTCCATTGAGCTGGTACTAATATTGTAATGTCTTTGAAATAGACCTTTTTCTCCATTGCTTCAAAAAGATACGAAGAGCCCTCAGTAAACATGTCCTGTCCAATAAAATAGATAATATAACAATGAACTTTCATATGTATTTATATTAAGAGAGGACAGTCTATACAAGTCTCGCTTGAAATACTGTCAACGAATATCTCATTCAAGAGCTTTCACAATATCAGATTTACACTACAACTAGTACACTACACTACACTATCATTGTCAAAAGTAAAAATTAATAAAATAAAAGGACATAAATATTAACATAATTTAATTTAATTTAATGCAAGCAGTTAAATTCATCCCAAATTTTATTAACTTTTTATAAAATGTATTATTTTTCGAACTCAACACAAGTTTAGGGAGTATCTCCATATTGTCTCTTAAGAGAAAAATTAACACAATATCAATAATCAGAGTTTTTGTCAATGCCTGTATATTCCAACACCTCATTTTATTAATTTAATTCATCATTCTTCTAAATAACAAAAAATGGATAGAAAGGAAATACAATGGACAAAATATAACTTATAAAGTTCATAAATAAGAAGAAAACTCTTTATATTCACCTTTATTTTATCAATGATTCTGTTGTCCTGCGGTAGGCTACTGCTGAACCGATCGCCACCAAAATATCAGTGTATCCATTTCCCTCCAGTTTAATTCCAGAGCAGGTGGATGACAGCATCATCCACAACCAGACAACAACTCTTGAGTCCATAACTGTAGAGTTACGAACTGAAACTCCAGAACCCACTTTTAAACATATTAAGACAATTATTAACTTGAAGACACAGATGAGAAGAATCTGCCCTTTACCGTAAAAAGCTTCTGAGTCAGCTATAAAGAGCTATAATGTAACCTTATTGAGAAACAAACATGATCACTGTGAAGAATTGCGGAAAGGGATGCCCAACCCAATTTGTTATCTGAACATATTTTCTTACACATCATTTCCTTATAACTGTAAGATGAGAAAGCTCTAACGAACTCAGTGTTTACAAAATTGTTAAATTGCATAACAACATGAAGGCTCACACTTGATGGTAAAGAAGTAACAATGTAACGCAATACATTATTTCCAATGCACTAAAATTAATATATTTTAAGTGTTTTAAAAGTGTCTTTAATCACTGTTAATAATCCTGCAAACCTGTTTAATGTGTACATTACTGTAGTAATAAAAACAAATGTGTGATTACTAGGTATCAGATCAGATTTAATCCATGTAGTTAACTGTCACCCGTCCTGTATACGGGACACCTATAGATTGTGTCAATATTGTGCATGTAATTTCTAATCGAATCATGACAAACTATATATCGTTGGAAAGGTCTAAGACTCTAGAATACAGATTTATTTGTGGTTTTTTAGTAATTTATATAGCGAGAGTAATTGATTCTTTTTTATAAAGAGTGTGCTTAGATTTTTTGTTATCCTTTTGCGACACCTATTTTTCATGTATTTTTTTAATCAAACTTTTTTTATTTTTTTATTTAATTATTTACAATAAACTTGACAAAATACCTTTATTTATTTTTTTGGCGTGTGTATGATTTTGTTCTGTTGCAATAATCAGATACTTTTCCTTTTTTAAAACGAGACCAAACGTAAGTCTGTATTCCACAGAATTCACGAGTTAAAGCCATTTTAGTTCCGACATGTCTTTTCATTTGTAGGCTCAAAAAGGGCTTCGACATTTCACAGGTTTAAACCAGCACTTGGCTGGTTACACTTTAAGTAATTGTAGTAAAAACAGTCTGAAATATATTGGTCCAGTGTTATCTAACAAATAAAGAAAAAAAAACATATGTGTGCAGTGCCTGCTAAAGGCTATTCTGTTAAAATTGTTCTGTAAAATATCGTAAAAATACTGGCAGTAGAGATGCCAGTAATTTTGCGTTATTCATGCTATGAAATTATTTTACGCATATTGCTGTAAAGACGAAATTCATTGCGATGCTGTTTTTCCATATTAGCAGTTAAATACTGGCAGCAGAGACGCCTGTAATTTACTGTAATTTTACGTTATTCATGCTGTGAAATTATTGTACGGTGTATTGCTGTTAGAATTGAGATAGAACATAGCTCTTTATTAACTTACTCCGTATTGCATAATATTGTCCTTTGGGCTACACATGTCCGCTTGAAATAAAATAATAATAAAACATTAACAATTATTTTTTTAAATATATAAAATAAGCAATTGTGTCGAAAGGACATAAATAACTTTTTTATATTTAAGAGCAGCAACAAAAAAAGGATGACACAAGTACTAAGCAACCAAGTCAAGTTTTTCACTAGCAAAATTAATAATTGCAACTTAAAAATAAAACAGTCGCAAGCAGAAAAAATAATTGAAACTTACATTTAAAAACAATTGTAAGAAACAAATATAATTGAAACTCACAAATAAAAACAATGACAAGCAAAACATGTAATTGAAACTTTAAAATAAAAAAAATTGCAAGAAAAATAAATAAATAATTTAAATTTACAAATAAAAACAATGACATCAAAACATAATTAAAACTTACAAATAAATACAATGGCAAAAAAACAGGTAATATAACAGAGGCTGTACCCCCTTTTAACTTGACACATTTAAAACATGAGAGTCCTTTTATTTAGAGTCTTATGAGATGTGCTTATGTGCTGTGTAAAACGGGTTTGAGGCTGTGAAAAGCGCCTGTTAACATTTATTGTGAGACCGCTATGAGTCAACTACTCCTTTGTGTATTTTGTGTTTTATCCAGTGTAGCGGTTTTAACTGCATGTTGAAATGTACACTTTAACGTTATCTCACGACCATAAGTAACGTGACTTTACAGAATTTTGTGCACAGGCAGCATCGAAACACAGTTTAAGTGACCGAATCCTATGAAAAAGCCAAGGAACCATCATGAGGGAATACGTGGATATTTATTGAACTAACTCTACAAACAATTAGGCCTTGACATATACGGACAAAAAACATAATACATAAACATGAAACACAAACGCCCTAGAAAGCGCGGAGAGAGAGTGCCCTCTGTTCTGCCCGAAGTGTATCGGTGATGGTGTTTTTAAATGTATACCTGCCCTGCCCTGGTGGCCTTCGGGCTAATGGCATGAAAGCGATAATAGGGCTCCTTTGTGTCACCTGGCGTCTTATTTGCATAGCTTTGATGGTATGGTCAGTTTGCATTTAATACATAAACTAAGTAATGGACATACTATAATGCATTCTATGTTAATATAACATAGCTCATCAGATAAAAGATAAAATAATGCAGAATTTGCAGTGATCGCCACCACAATATCCATGCATCCATTTTCCTACTTCCAGAGCAGGTTGATAACAGCAGCATCCACAAACAGACAACAACTCTTTAGTCAACAACTGCAGATGTTACAAACAAAAGCTCCAGAACCCAGTCTTAAACCATATTAAGACAATTATTAACGTGACATACACAGATAAGTAGAATCAGTCCTTTACTTTTATTGAGCGACATATAAACTGTGCATTGAGGATGCCGGCTCATCTTCAGATCTTTTCTTATGATTTGTGCAAGATGTTAAAGGCTTACATTTGACCAAACTAAAGTGTCACAAATGTAAAAATTGTGGAAATTTAACATATTAAATAATTTAATTAAATAGTAAATATTGTTAAAGAACTGTAAAATGTTTGCATGCCATACTTGTGCAACAGTGTTTACGTTGTTAATGTTATTTCATCTCTTTTTTTGTCATTTGCAAATCAATCAGTCTTAAACACTTAAAAATCAGAGCTTTTTTTCATTGCTCGTTTTACATTGCCGTTCATTTTTAAGTGTTTACTTCCTCATTACAATTACTGTATTATTATTGTGTATTATATAATGAATATTAATTTGTAAACATTGTAAAAAGCCATGTTCTGCCAATAAAATTCGTTTTTTTAAGTCTCTCCTGTTTCTAGGCCAACAGAACCCGTGAGCTGAAAGCAGGTTTATAAATGTTTATATTGTCATTGTTCTTGTAACATTTATTCATGTGTTTTTTTGCTTGATAAGCATTTATGTGTTTCATTTTTAATCTACTGGCCTTTTATAGATTACTTTGAACTGGTTTATATTGTTGTCAGATTTTTCTGAAATTATCCAAGAAAAACATCCAACTCATTTAACATTGAAGCAAATTTAATGCCCTTTGCAGTACAGAAATAAGAATTAGGATTAATAAAAAGAAGAAAAACACCAGTACAGTATACCTTAAAATGTTTTTAGGTTTAACATTTTCCAAATTTATATTCTTGTTTCAATTTTAAAAGAGTACTGATTTTGGCAATAGTTTGCACTATATTGTGAATGTATAAGCATCAACACGTTTACTTCGTTTCACTGCCCATGCTGTTACAGCTACAATCAAACACACCACTATAACTGCTACACAAACTGAAATGATAATAACGTTCAAATTCAGGCCCGGATTTGAGATTCCTGCTGGGTTGGGAGCAGGCATGATGATCTTTGATACTTGAGCAATGTTGGATATTTCAGATATTGCATCATCATTTTCATCAGAGCGAAGAGCAAAGAAGAGTGTGGTACCATTCTCAACTGTCATATTAAATGAGTGTTGTTCTAATGATCCAGCCTCCTTAGGTGAGACGGCAGATGTGTTGACTAAAGAAGATTCGCTGAAGTTCAGTCGAAGCATTTCAATGTCATCGCTCCATCTGATCTCATAGGATTTAGCTTAAAAGTAAAATATATTATAAGGTTAATGCACATTAAGGTGACTGTTATTTCAATATAAAGTATTTATTTCAGCACTCAAGATTACGTTACACAATAAATGAAAACTTATACAAACTATTATTATAGCAAAATGTATGCTACCTGTTCCCTGGTCTAAGTCTTCACCAGGAGCTCTCCAGATGAGAAGGACCGTGTTCTCCTGGATTTCAGCATTAAGATCTGTGATTTTGTTTGGAGGATAAATTGGTCGATTTGAAATAGTAACCTGAAAACTTTCTCCAGTGGATGTTCTGCTAAAGTTTCCTTCAACAAGTGGTTGTTCAGGAACCGGAGGCTTCGGAGGGTTCAGCTCTACCTTATCTAAAAAGAGAAATGAAAAGATGCCATGCAATGTCACGTTTCACAATATTACTAGAACTACTGCCAGTTTCAAGCAACATTGCACAACAGTGATGATGTCATAGTTTTACCATCCACCACATATCCAGGTACATATAGAGCGCCGCTCTTTTTGTGGAGAGTAAATCTGGATTGTCCGTCTTTATTCTTCACTCTCACTTTCAAGCTGATTCTGCCTTTTACGAACTTTGTGAAATATATGGAATAGATCCCATCATTTTTGAAAGCATCAGCTCCTGTAAGATTTAGATTTACAGTTTGTTTATTTATATTTTAGCATGTGTGTGTGCTTGAGAAAAGGATTATGGGTAATTTACCTGCTCCATTATCCAGTAGCTCTAATTGTTTCATTGTTCCAGTTTCTGACTCCAGTGTGGCCTTCACTTCAGCATTTATTACAGGTCTGTAATTCTGACTAACCTCAGCAAACACAATCACAGGTTTACTGCCACTGATCAGCTGCTGATTCACATGTGCTTTGACTATGATAGGAGGAACATCAGAGCGAGCTGCTTGACTGGTTACTGTTATTGTCAAAGACTGAAGTCCTCCACTCAGAATACTGTACTTCCAGTCTCCAGACTACCAAATACAACATAGATAACACAAACGTTTTAGGACTTTGTCTTTAGGATAACGCTTATCTAAATTATTCATGAAAAATATGTGTCTGTTTCAAAACTTTTTGTAAATGATTATTTAGAACATTTGGCCTCAATGCCTTTTTAATATAATACAGAAATACTAATGTTTAAAACTTATGGTTTGAACAATAAACTTCAGCCATAACTCCTGTATTCCTATTAAGGTCGTCATACCGCTGCAGTTCCTGGAATTTTTAGTGTGAGTGTCTTTGCTGATGGATCTTCACTCATATCTGTTTGACTGTAGTTGGACCCACTTGGCGTCTGTATATACACAGTAGGTGCACTGATTTCATAGATGATTAAAAAGCTGGTTTTGTTACCGACGGTTGAATCCACTGACACTGTTCCATTGAACCAGTCAGCTGTTCTCTTTCCCGTACTCTCCAGCTGTAAGCATACATTAAAAATGAACACATAAAATATATAAAGTATATAGTACAGTATATATACACAGTACATACACTATAATTCATAAAATGGGTAATGAACTTGCCAAACCTGAACTGGTTCTTTCCTGTAATCTCCAGTTTGTATTGTTATTGAAGCAAATGCATCCACTAACAGATTGGAGGTGATATCATCAGTTGCTATGATAAATTTCCCATCTAATTTCAAAATGGAACAAAAGAGAATTTTTCATTTGATTGACTTTAAATACTGGCAGTAGGATTCACTCAAAGACAAATACAATGACTGCAAGACAGACACTTTTTAAACAAATTTATAGTCAAAAATTAAGACAAAATATTTGAGAGAACTCAAAGTCAACATTTTGGGGGCCTGTGCAAACCTTGGGGATGGGGGAGGTCAAATAACCATTAAAAATCAACTTGGGATCCAGTTGGTGTTAGAAGTAATTGATCCATTGTTTGGTGTTTGCATCTGTGGGACCAATTTTTGTGTTACCACACTTACCAGTTCTGTCCGCCATTTCCTGCAGTTCTTTGGCGGCTTGTGGACCCAAAGCCAAAGTGTGTATAATGGCACCACTTTGTTTTGAACTTGGAACACATAAATTGATGTTGTCTGTTGCCTGACCATCAGTGAGAAAAATAATTTCATCTCCTGATGCATCCTTATTATCTGCTTTAAGCACCTGATGGGTATAAAAAGAAATACATAGCATTTACATTGAATATGTATTCACTTCACACAAACATACATAATGCATATAAATATAATTAACAGGGCACCTCTAAGGCTTTATTGAGGCCAGTACAGACGTTTGTTGATCCATCTGCTTGTGTTGGCAATAAACTGATGAGATTCTCTCTTATGGTGTCACTGTCAATAAGAGTCAAGGCTTTAAGAGTTGAAGCATCAGTACTAAAGGTTACGATTCCCACTTTGCCTTGATCTTCAATGATGTGCCGTATGAAATGTGTGGCGGCTTGCCGCTGTCGAATAATCCTAGAGCCCTTGAAAATTAATTATATATCATCAAAATTAATTAAGTGATTGGGTTTAAAACCCAGATTAATATCTAAACATTAATGTTGAAAATTAATGTGTAAAAATATTAACTCTATCAATCTCAGTTTGGAGAGGAGTTATCTGTTTTTCTGACTAGTGGCAGATGATTTGTTTGAAACTTGTTTGGATATAATCATTACTTCTGTAACTGTGGTGCCACTGATGGTGGAAAAATGACACACTTTTTGTTTAATGTATGTTACTGCCACATACTGTCATGCTTCCTGAGACATCAAGGATGAGACAAACGACACGTTGCATTCTTTGCACAACAGTGAAAGATGGTGCTGGTGAAGGGGATGGCAGCGGTATTAGAGATTGAAGGGCATCACTGTCCACTGAATCCTCAAATATTACTGTCCATGTTGCTTTATTTCCACATTTCTCATTTTGCATGTTTGGGGCGGCACCATTGTGATCATCTTCTCGACAAAATGTAACTACCTGAAATATATTTTTTCAGATTGAATTGCAAATAAAAAATAGGGTTTTCTAAGATCTTTAGTCAAAATGCTTCTATGAATTTCCTGATTTAAAATGAGTAATTTGAGTAAATGTTGTTTTAAAATTTTCAAAAATATCATTAAATGTAAGTATTCTCTCAAGAGTCTTATTGTTATTTTTTGTAAATGTCACTGAGGTTAATACTTACAGAATCCACACTTGGTAAATACATTATGGAGCTTTTTGTGTTTTGATGTTTGTTTGGAAAGAACTGACACTCTTTGGTAGGTATTGAAGTTTGAGGGTCAAGGACACACAACTGAGGAAATCCAGAAGAGTTATTGTGATACTGGCCTGTAATGTGTTTACTACATCTATAAATGAACACATAGACAATGTTGATCATCCTTTCTTAATTATAATTTTTTTATTTATTTTTGATAATAAATTATTGGATTATAACCCTGTAGCTTGAACACCATTAGAAAAGTAGAATGGCTTGTCTTCATTGTATTCATCATATACTCCCAATCTCAGATGAGCCCATTCATGAACCAAAACCCTTCCTACAAACAAACAAATAAAAATATTTCAGAAAATGAAAATAGCACATACAGTAGTATGAATAATTTCATGATAAATGGATGACAAGTGACCTCTTAATCCATAAATCTGATTGAAACTGTCATTTAGGAGGAAGTTTGGGGTGAAATGAATGTATTGACTCTCTGATCCACAATCTTCATACTGGTTAGTGTACGGTTCATCACCACGCGCTGGATTATCAATTCTTATTCTGGCCTGCATTTGATTTACAATTTTTGTCAGAAACATGTAATTGAACATTTCTTTTGTCCAAACAAGACAATATCTCCCAATGTTCCATACCTTCTCAAAGGATTCTGTTCTTGATTTGATAAAATCAGTGCCGCTCCATTGAGCTGGTACTAATATTGTAATGTCTTTGAAATAGACCTTTTCCTCCATTGCTTCAAAAAGATACAAAGAGCCCTCAGTAAACATGTCCTGTCCAATAAAATAGATAATATAACAATGAAACTGTAAATGTATTTATATGTAATGAGGACAGTCTATACAAGTCTCACTTGTCAATGAAATACTGTCAATGAAGATTTCATTCTAGAGCTATCACAATATCAGATTTACACTACAACACTATCCTTTCTCAAGGAATTTGTTCTATCACAATGCCTATTTGAGAAATAATAAGAATACATAAATAAAATAAAACAAATGCTAGCAGTTAAATTAATCTTAAATTTTATTGACTTAATTATTTTTCACACTCAACACAAGTGTAGAGAGTATCTTCGTATATTGGCAAAATTAACACAAAATCAATAATCAAGAGTTATTGTCAAAATTGTATTAACTTTTTATAAAATGTATTATTTGTCACACTCAACACAAGTTTAGGGAGTATCTCCGTATATTGTCTCTTAAGGCAAAATTAACACAATATCAATAATCAGAGTTTATGTCAATGCCTGTATATTCCAACGCATCATTTTATTAATTTAAATAATCATTCTTCTAAATAACTAAATATGGATGGGAAGGAAAAACAATGGACAAAATATTACTTATAAAGTTCATTAATAAGAAGAAAACTCTTTATATTCACCTTTATTTTATCAATGATTCTGTTGTCCTGCGGTACTGCTGAACTGATCGCCACCAAAATATCAGTGTATCCATTTCCCTCCAGTTTAATTCCAGAGCAAGTGGAGGACAGCATCATCCACAACCAGACAACAACTCTTGAGTCCATAACTGTAATGAACAGAACCCATTCAGTTTTAAAGAATCCAGTTCTATAAAGGCAAGGCAAGTTTATTTATAGACCAAATGTCATACACAAGGGCAACTTACATTGCTTAACATAAAATGATTGACAAAGAGAAGTAAGACGTATCTTTATATTGCAAATGATTTAAGATCACAGATACAACTTTAGATTTTAAGAAACAATAAAACAGCAGTAAGATTGATGAAAATGTGAGCGTATATATAAAAAGAATAAAAGAAATAGAAGTGCAGTTGATGTAAACCAGCGCAGTGCTCAGGTTGTAATTGTACAGCTAATCGTGTGTTTTTAGTCTGGATTTAAAAGTAGCTACTGTTTGTGAACATCTTCTTTATGGCCTGTTTTATTTACCAGGAAAAAGGGATAGACAAACAGTCTATTATAATCCATTCAAACAATATACTTTATGACACCTTATAACTTTGCTGTCATCGTAAGTGTAACACAAGAAGAAAGTGTCATGCCTATAAACTCATTTTAAAGTGTCGATAAACAACTAGACTTCAGTGAGTGCAGCTGGATTGAGAGAAATGTCCATTTGTGGATTTTCTATGTAATAATCAATAGTGTATAAAAAATTATGTATATACATGTGTGTGTATGTGTGTGGGTGTAGATAATACTTAGCAGAAACTCTTGTGGTGGTTTGGCTATCAATTGTTCATTCATTCTTTAAAATATTATCTTTTGTGTTTTGAAAAGTCAGTCATACACGTTTAGAATAACATGATAGCAGAGGCGGATATACAAAGTAAAGGGCAGGTGGGCATGTAAAATTGTGGGTGGGCCTGAATAATTCGCATCACCCTTTCACCTGAAGGGGAATGTATATGATTTAAATAAATAATATTTATTTTATTATATTTGCGTGTAGCACTCACAATACCAGTAGCACTCACATCACATATTTCACAAGAGAAATATGGACCTTATTTAAATACTAGAAATTGCTAAATAGTTTAATACTTGAAATTTAAATATGATATCTGAGGATGAAACATCCATCCATGTTAAATGCGCAAATCCATCAGTGAAAACGGCTTATTGGGCTACAGCATATAAAACATTTAAATAAACATCAGTAAATAATGAAAACTTAAATGATTAAAGTTAAAAATGAAATAAAAAAACTCTTGTTGCAGTGACAACTTCAGTCAGTCGCGTATTAACAAAATACTTTAATTAAATGGACACGAAAACACAAATGTCACGGTTTGGGGGGAGGTAGAACCCAATTGCAGGCAGACACAGGACGAAACGAGATGGTAGGGGTTAACAGGGATTTTATTAAACAATAAACAAGACTAAACAAACAGGCAAAACAAAAACCCACGATGGGGGAAAACCATACAGGGAAATATATACTTAACAATAAACAAGGACACTGACTTACTACACTAAAACTGAAACACTTGAAACAAACACTAAACTGACACTTACTATACCGGGGAACAGGAACAAGGTAACAAGACTTTATGGACAAACTCTGAAGGGCAGGAACATCAACAGGTAAGACGTAAAGGAACAACTTACAATGAACGCGCACAAGACAATGAAACGTGAGGACTCTTATAGGGAAGATAACAAGAGGGAACAGGTGCAAGGGATTACAATCAAGGAAAGCTAATCAACACAAACTAGGGAACAGGAGGGTAGGAACGATGACGAGACAAGAGAGAGATGAAAGCGTCTCTCTCCCACATGAAACAGAGGATTCTGTATGATTCCACCTCTAAACCAAGAAATACCTGACAAGGAGAGGTGGAACCATGACAACAAAACAAAAACCCACAATGGGGTAAAATACAGGGGATAACAGAGACAGCCAAACAGGAACGAAAAACTCACGGAGGAAAACCAAGCTGTAACAAAATCAACAATGATAATAAACAGGCACAGAACGCTGGAGCAGAACGCTGGAGCAGAGCAGAACGCTGGAGCAGAACGCTGGGACACAGCGTAGGGACCAATCCTCAATAGAGCAGTTCCAACGAGCATGAAGATACAACAAGGAACAAGAACAAACAAGCACAGGACAGAGAATACAAGGGCATTAAATAGGGATACGAACAAAGGATGATTAACAATAGGCAGGTGTGGGTAATGAAACACTGAAGGGAAGTTAACAAGGAAACGAGAAGGGCGTTTTTTTTCTTATTGTTGTATGCGTGTTACAGGCAGCTTGTTCGTATTCTGTCTTTATTTCACAGTTATGGGATGTATTTGTTTTTGTCCGTAATTTGTTAATAAAATAGCCTGGCTTAGAGATTGTGTTCCTTTTTGTTTTAGCTCTGTCAGTATGTACGTATGCACGCACTCACACACACACACATAGACTCCGCAATCTCAAGCTGCTCGCGACAAATGTTAGATCGAGTTATTTTTCGCGACTATTTTATACACATAAATGTTCAGAGACACCCATGGGTGTGATTAAATGCCCGTCTTGCCGACAATACACTCAAGGAATAGGCCAATGTACTATCTAAGTGTGCGCAAAATATGCTTTTAATGTTATAGCTTCATGATAACATTTGCGGTCTTTTCAACAACATACACAATAAAGCTATGAAGGTAATTCATTTATTTACACTTATTACATAAATTATCTAAATTGTGCTAGTTAATCCAACGATGAGCAAAATGATTAATTGAATAGTTCTAGTATTGTATGCAATGTTAAGTCATCAGAACATTTTTTTGTTTACAAAATACAAGATTTCTCAGTCAGAATTAAAAATGTTTCAAATGTTTCTGAGCCTGTGTTCTTAATTTTTTTACAAATTTAAGTTTTTACACCATATATATATATATCGGTTCAAAATATCGGTCATCAGTCGAATTCACTTGGAAATAATCGGTATCGGGGCCTGAAAAACGCATATCGGTCGATAGTTCTTAGGCAACGCAAGTTTATTTATATAGCACATTTCGTACGGCAATTCAAAGTGCTTTACATAAAATGATTGTGAGAGAAATAAGATGTATCTTTAAAATGGTAATTATTATTATTATTATTTAAGATCACAAATGAGACTTTACATTTTAAGAAACAGTGAGTGGATATATAAAAAGAATAAGAACAAGAGAAAAATGAATAAGAAATAGAAGTGCAGTTGATGTAAACCAGCACAGTGCTCAGGTTGTAAATGCACAGCTAAACAAGTGTGTTTTTTATCCGGATTTAAAAGTAGCTACAGTTGGTGGACGGCTTTCACTAAATCCTTTGTGTTTCGAGTCTGACGTCATCACCCAAACGTGTTTTTCCGTCAATTTGAACAATCATAGGTATATTTTTGCTGGTTGGAGTAATGGTAAGAGTAATGGTTAGGGTAAAGGTTTCGACTTGAAACACCAAAGATTTAGTCAAATCCAACAAGCCACGCCCACGGATCTGACTCGAAACACCAAGGATTTAGTGAGAGCCATTGGTGATCATATGGGCTGCGTTCAGCCCCGAATAAAAACGTTGCAAAACGTTTTTTAAACGGAAATGGTGGTCCGGAACACCCTGTTGTAATGACACAAGAGTTGTACTATGGCAGCGTAGATGATCATTCTTTGTGTTCTTTTTGAAGAATAAAAGATTATTTGTATTATTTTTGCAAAATAAATATTGTATAATATCTTCAATTGTTGCGTATACCGAGCTGCAGCAGACACATTTGAACAACTTTACTTGGACCCGTTGTGCGAGCTGTCTCCTTAATACCGCGTGGGCTAAACACATGTTGCCGCTGATTGGGGTGACATTCTTGACACCCACAAAAGAGTCATCACAGCTGCACTCCCTCCATGTCCCAGGATTTACGTGATGTCCTACTTGTCTTAAAAGTATGGAAGCCCGTTTCCGCCAGGGTTGAGATTTTTTTTTTGAATTAGTAAGTCATAATAATGACTTAGTATCTCATAATAATGACTTATCTCATAATAATGAGATACTAAGTCCAAATTTCGAAATATTGCTTATGTAGAAGGATTGCCCCTTTACAGTTTTTTACAGATGCTAGGACACATTTCTCAATACTTAGGTCACTTTTGCAAAACTCTTCACACAGTGAGCACAACAGAAGTCTATGTGGGCTAAACTGAGGATCAATTATCATTGCTTTGGCACAAAATGCATTCAATGACTACATCTCTCAAATGTCATGAATTCTTTTCTCATTCAGACACAACCACTGCCCAAAAATTTTGTACGTACAGGCCAATTTGCACATGCTTACATACTGTTTTCAAAACTGTTAAACTTATGTTCAACACAATAACATAATACAAAACTGAATTAGACAGCAATTTGCTACATTTCTACAGTAATATTTTAATGTAATGTATTTTAAATCTTAAAATTAAATGCTATAAAAACAATTAGACAAGAGGACCAGCCACAGCTGATTCTCATTGTAGATGAACATCTACACAGGTGTTACTCTTTCAATTTCATTACAAACGGAGACAACTGCTAAATAGTTTTGTATTGTTATGTAAACATGGACTCAGCCAGAAATAGAGAAGTGGCTGAAAGGGGAAGAAGAGTGGCTGGGAGGGGGCGAGGAATACGTATGCGTGGTGGAAGAAGAATAAGAGGAAGATCAAGAGCTGTAGTCTCAGATGAGATCATAGCTACTGTAACTGATCATGTAGTAAATCATGGTCTCTCAATGAAAGAAGCTGGAGTGCAGCCAAATCTGCAATGCTCTACAAGGGCTTCGATTATTAGATTTTCCGGCAAACCAACACGTAACTTGTATTCTGCAAGGGCAATTGACTAAGTTGCACATTACAGAAGGTGTATTGCCTATAGATGACATAAGATGTGATGTGGATGAGAACCTGTGGCCAAATGGAGAAGAGCGAGTAGATTAGCATTACTATTGTATCTGTATCAGTGGATGGTGTGTATACAAATTTTTGTATTTTGGAATTACTCAGTGCAAAAAAATAAAAATAAATAAACAACATAAAACATTGATGAATTCTGCATCATGTCTGATTCATTCCAGTAACATATATTGCAGTGAAATATAAAAGAGATGTGTCCTTGTTATACACAAGAAAACATTGTATAATGCTACATGTTGTTAGTGTTTTTTAGGTCATTGTTTTGTGGGTGAGAAAGTGTGTTTTGTCGGCTGTCAACCTTTGCTAGTGTTCTGGAAGAACCAGTTGATTTGAGACGTGAATAAAGTGTTTTGGTAGTTGTAGTTCATTTTGAATGTGAAATGAACTGCTTTGCCAACTGAAAGTTGGTTGGGAGAACTGTGTAAAGAGTTTTGCAAAAGTGAGCTAAGTATTAAGAAATGTGTCGTCTGTAAAAAACTGTAAGAGTAGTCTGCGTGGCCCCTTTAAAAATAGCGGGGTATTAAGTGGGTGGGTGCGTCAGGTAATCTATGAAGCTAGGTACCTATGTAGACTCAGGTGAGTTAGGTGCTTCATAACATTGTATCGATGTGACCTGTTTGTGTAGGTCTTCTATCTCCTTCACTCCTTGAGAAAGGTAGGTTCTGTTAAACTGGTGGCTCATAGACGGGAGGGAAATAAAAATCTAGAATATGGGTGTTCGTGGGAATTTAACTTAATTCACATGTTTGCTTAATGTGCTTGCTTGATGTAAGTTTAGATTAGTCGGGTGCGTCCAGACATTGCTAGTGAGCATGTGTGAGTGAGTGTCTTGCACGTGAAAGGTAATATTATGTTTCCTTTACCCGGTTTGTGTGACTATAAATCTGAGGAGTGGGGAGGGAGCAAACGAAAATGTCTATTTGTTTTTCAGAAGTTGTCAGCTGCTGTCTTGCTGTGGTTAAAATATCGTTTCCAGTTTGGGACGCGGGGTTCTCTTGTTGCATTGAACGCTCGTGATTGCATGGAATGCTCGCACTCAACACTCACGTTGGATGCGCACTAAACCCGTGGCCGTTGACTCTGGCGCCACTGGGTTCGCTCATGTCGCTGGCGTAATTTCATTTGATTTGAGGTTATTCGTTGTTTGTGTATGTTGTTTAAATGTGTGTGTAATAGAGTGGAATTGAAATTGTGTTTTGTTACATTGCTTTATTTTATTATTAGCCTATTATTATTAGGTATTGTTTATTAACCAATTTATTTAGTTTGTTTATTTCGTTATTTGGGTTGGTTGTATCCTTTTGTTGTATTGCTGTACATTTATGCTGCTCTATTACGCAGTTGAGTAATTGTGGTTTATCTGTTCTGTTGTTTTTGTGAACTTGGTTTATCTGATGGGAGTTGAGTGGGTTTAAATTAATTATATATTTTCGCCTTTGGTTGGTTTGAAGTGCTTTGATTTGTATTTATTTTGTGTTCTGAATGGAGTGGTGAAATGTTTAAGCAAATACATGGAAGCCAAAGAAGGAAATTGTGAATTGTTCCTTTGTTAGTATATTTTGTTTTTTTGGATGCGTTTGGCCAGTGTATGGGTGGCCGGCCCCGGGGAACCGTCTAAACGAAGCCCATTGGGATGATTCATTCAAATTGATTAAATTTTATCCTTGATGTTGAGCTCCAGGTGTTTTTTTAATAACTTTGATAAATATATTTGTAGTCTGTGTGGAAATTGGGGTCTGAGTACGGGCTTTACCAGTGTAAGTTAATGATCGTCAGACGGTCACACTTATTTATTATAGACAATTTTGATTGACTAATTCGGAAGCCGGTAGAGTGAGAATATCAGTCGATGCTGAAGAAGCACACATGCTGCCATTAGTAGACTCATTGGATGTTTCTGTGTGTATTTCACCTTCATTTTCAGATGCCTCGGTGTGTGTTTCTTCAGCGTCATTGTCTAGATGTGTTTTTTTAAACCGCCGCATGTTTAGCTGTTTAGTCATGTTTACATGATCAGAAAGATAATCTACAGACAGTGATATTGGCGCGCAGCTGATTTAACGTGAGAACATTCTTAATAATATTTGGATGTTATCATTAATAAACAAACAATTCAAATGTTTTTATTTTAATATATACAATTCGAATTTAGAATTAAGCTTAAAATTAATTTTTAATAATATAAAAAATATTTCTTTGCTCTGACTGGGTGGGCCAGCTGTCTATCTAGGCCCCCCGTAGCTCCGCCCCTGAATGAGAGTGACAGTAAATAATATTTTGGGTGAGCTATCCCTTCAAAACAAGTTGATATATTGAACAATAAAATAGACCATTAAATAAATAAGAGGAAAATTGCATGTAATAAAAAATGAAGTATTAATAAAAACACACAGAAGCAGCATTACAAAATCTGTCATGTAATTTCAGGTCTGTGGTCTTGAGTAGAAACGAACTCAGCAATACGTTCTGTAATTTAAATACAGGGCGGAAGTTCACAGAATTATGGCATTACACGAAAAATATCAACAAAAACATTACTAAACATTATACATTATTAAATACATTTATTAATAAACACATTATTAAACGTATAAAAAACAAATAGGCCTACATTCAACCTAATGAGACCGTTATCTCGACAAAACTATGAAAAAATTCTGAACGCAGATTTAAAACAACTCGCCCACGTCTTTCTAGGTAATAGATGATGACTTTTTATACTTACGTCGTCTCTTATTGTGACAACAGTTCAGGAAAGATGCGCATCCTGAAATGTGCTTTTACTTTCGAATTTGATGTGACAAAAGTTGATTTTGCCGTTCAAAAAAATCTCTCAGACAAAGAAGGTCCAGGTGTGAAAGAATTAACTTTATTTATTTGAATCAAACAAAGTGAGATGTTCCCAAGAGCATCTGAAAAGCCAGTGCCTTCCAGCCTACTGTTATAGCAAGATTTCTGAGAGGAGTACTCCTCAAAAACCAATCATGTTATCTCTTATTTTTGTCATCCAATGCTTTTGATCTGCCACGTTTATTTCGTAGGCAACAAGTTACGTATCTAACGGTGGTTCGCTCGTTATCGTCTTATTTTCAAAATATATTTAAATTCAGTGGGCAAAATTGTAATACTTATGAAGTCATCAAAAACTGCTGGATCATGCCCAATAAACAGTGGAAAAGTACCCAAGGTTAGGAGAGAACAACATGTCACAAACTTTCAGCTCTGTGGTTTTTATGCCTCAGAAACATCACTGGATTTTACATTGTTACAAGTGCTCAACATGTGCTCTAAACATACTTAAAATGACATAAAGTGCATTTATGTGAATAATCATTGAACAGATATACCGATTATAACATCAAATCATAAAATCATAATCACAAACTAATTCGTATGCAATTATTTTTTGTTAAATGTGTTCTCAGATGTTTCCACTGATACACATATGTCAACTTACATTCCTACTGTTCCTATGAATACTTCTGGATACTTTTTAGGTATAAATGAATGAATAAAAATAAGTCTTTGTAAATTTATTGTTTATATATAATCCTCACTCAGCACCTATTTAGCACAAAGTTATCATGACCTGTTTGTAGATTGTTGTCATAGTAACGAGGCGGAACATGCCCACAATTTGGTCCTCAGGTATGACTGGGGCCAGAACATGTCTTCTTAATACTGTTTAGGTATTTCTCAGGGACACAATAACTGTGGTGTGGTGAAGACCAGTGCCCAGTGCATGTAAAATGTATCTAAATATGTTCAATATATTCCCCTCTGAGTGAGTGTGTGTGCCCTGCGTTGGGTTGGCACTCCATCCAGGGTGTATCCTGCCTTGATGCCCGATGACTCCTGAGATAGGCACAGGCTCCCCGTGACCCGAGGTAGTTCGGATAAGCGGTAGAAAATGGAATGGAATATTCCCCTCTTTGGGCTCGTTTAGAGTCCCACACATGATTAATTTCTGAAGAGGAATAAGTGACATATGTATATATATATATATATATACAGTTGAAAGAAAAAGTATGTGAACCCTTTGGGCTTACTTGGATTTCTTCATAAATTGGTCATAAAATGTGTTCTGATCTTCATCTAAGTCACAACAATAGAGAAACACAGTCTGCTTGAACTAATACCGCACAAACATTATACGTTTTCATGTTTTTATTGAACACAACATGTAAACATTCATAGTGCAGGGTGGAAAAAGTATGTGAACCTTTGGGTTTAATAACTGGTTGACCCTCCTTTGGGAGCAATAACCTCAACCAAACATTTCTTATAGTTGCAGATCAGACCTGCACAATGGTAAGGAGAAATTTTGGGCCATTCCTCTTAACAAAAGTGTTACAGTTCAGCAATATTCTTGGGATGTCTGGTGTGAATCGCTCTCTTGAGGTCATGCCACAGCATCTCAATCGGGTTGAGGTCAGGACTCTGACTGGGCCACTCCAGAAGGTGTATTTTCTTCTGTTGAAGCCATTCTGTTGTTGATTTACTTCTATGATTTGGGTCGTTGTCCTGTAGCATCGTCCATCCTCTGTTAAGCTTCAGTTGGCGGACAGATGGTCTTAAGTTTTCCTGCAAAATGTCTTGATAAACTTTGGAATTCATTTTTCCATCGATGACAGTAATCCCTCTCTCAGTGTCTGAAAATGTTTAACAACAAATGCACATACACATGCACCAAGTTCACAAACATAGTTATTGTGATATTACCTTATTAAGTTATTAAGTTGATCGTAGTTCATTACTTAAAATGACTTTGAAGGGGTTATATGCCAAAATAACAAACAGAAGCAAATCTGCCTGCCTATCCGGGACTAAAAGGCTTTATTTTTCTGCACTCCCAAAAAAAAATTACAAAGAAAATATACAATTATACACTTCCTACCTAACTAAACAAAAACAGAGCAAACAGTAAAACAAAATGTATCAAAAGAAAATGGCACCCCTTTTATCTCTATTCTTAGTGTTACATTTCATTATAGATAAAGTTTGTTAAATGACTGAACATAAAAAGAAAAGAAAGAAAAACTCTTTAAATTGTTTTGTATTACAGTTTTTTTCAATTGCTAACATCCTTTTGTCCAATCTGTAATCACATTTTCAAAACTCTAAACACAATTAACACAACATCATTCTGTTGTGGCCATACCATTAACAAAATTCATGTTGGTTTCACACAAAATGCAATCAATTAACACGTTTCTAGAACGCCTACATTTTCTTTACATATAAGCATACCCAATACCAAAATCATGGATCTTTATAGTGTTTTTTACAAATGCTTAAACGCAGCATGCCAGAAATGAAGACCTATTGTTCCAAACCATAGATACAGTATAAAATCTCTACTTCTGCAACAATATCAGCTCCAAAGTATTGAAACAGATATTTTAAAAATATATTCATACAGCCAATAAGCATTTTTAGGGTAAATACTGATAATTAGAGTAAGCAATAGTTGATTCCAATCTCAATCAGAGACATAGCCAGGTGTTGAAGACTTCCCATTACATGAACATACACAATAAAAAGGCAGTCTTTGGATTGGTTTTGTTCAAAGCAACACATAACAAAACAGAGAAGCAGAACAGGTGGGGGGAAACATGAGGACATTTGTGATTACATGGGACAATGTAGGATTCCACCATTCACATGCAATCTCAAACTGGTTTGCAGAACATCTAGTGATTTCCCTTTTTCGTCCTCCGTACTCTCCTTTCCTCAACCCTATTGAGGAATCTTTTTCTGCTTGGAGGTGGAAAATTTATGATCATCGGCCTCAAGACCAAATGTCCCTCCTGGATGCCATGGATGTTGGCTGCAGAGACATCTCAGTTGTGGACTGTCAGGGATGGATAAGGCATGCCAAGCGTTTCTATCCAAGGTGTATAGTGAGAGACAACATAAGATGTGATGTAGATGAGAACATGTGGCCAAATGCTGAAGATCGTATAGATTAGAACAGGACTTTTTTTTCTGGGCCTTTTTTTCTGTCATTTTGTTTTATTTTTGCACACTTTACTGTAAATCAAAGGCCATGTATGTTTGTCCTTGTCCTGTTTTGATCACTGACACCAATTTCATATTGCTAATAAAGTCTTCACTGCAGCAATTCTGTCGCTTACTGTTTTTTTTTCCAGTTGTACATTCTATAAAGTATTGATGACTCCTTCACATTTAGATATTATGTTGTATACATCTAATGCACCATGAACACACACACAGCTGAATGAATGAAAAAAAAAGATTTCATACTGTATGTTCTATGCAGAAAGAACTGAAACATGACAAGTAATGCAGTTTTTGTAATGCCACCAACTGTTAGTATTTTGACAGTCATTGTGGTATGATTGACTATGTGTTCATGTTGGATAGAAAACGAGTGCTAAAGTTTTGACCGAAAGATTCGATTTTGAAACGGGTTTGCAGTGTTTTGATAGAGTTAGTGTATATTGAAAAAGTTTTTAAGGGTTTTGAAATGTAGAGTTTGTATTTATTTAACAAACTGTGGTTTTGGTCAGAAAATTAACTATTTGGCTAATTGTGTGATGTAGGTGTGTTGCTGTGTTAAGAGTTTAGAAAAAGTATTTTAAGAATTGGCAAACGCTTCTTAGCAATTGAAAAAAACTGTGACATATTTAAATTAGATGATATTTTTCAATTATCTAAAACCCTTTTGTTTTGACAGTGCAGAAGTAATCTCAAACATTACACAGACACTTTGTTTCCTGAAAATAACCAGTTTTTGTCTAATTGTTCAGGTTATTTTACTTCAAGGGGGTTTCTAATTGCATCAAGAACATTCATAAGTAAAATAAAAATCTCTGGTTATTGTAAAAAATAATTAGTAAAGTTTTGAGTTATCCAAATATAAATTCAAAACAAGAATTAATTTAATTTCCAACCTTAATCCTAATTGGCATATTTTATTGTTGAATAACTGAATCCAGAGACAACACACTCTGAAAAATATTTCAGTGCTTAATAAATATAACCAATATAAACTGCTATATGGACTTAATAAAATCTTCTTTTAAAACTGCATAAGTGATTTTTGCAGTTGGAGTAAATCAATTTTATTTATATAACACAACTCCGCCAAGCAGGGCTATCCAAAGTGCTATTAATGTAAAATAAAATACCAATTAAAAAACAAACAAAACATACAGAAATAAAATAAAAACGTTTAAAATGTCAATGAAAAAAGATAAGTTTACATCCTTAATTAAGAAACAATATTGGAAGATGCAAGATGGGTGTCTAGAAGGAATTGGTTTCACAAACGAGGGGCAATGACAGAGAAAGCTCTGTCACCCTTAGATTTTATCCGAGATTGAGCGACAAATAACAATACGTTGTTGGTGGATTTTAAAATTCTGGAAGATGACAAAGGAATTAGAAGATCTTTCAAATAAGATGGTGCTTTTTCAATAAAAACTTGAAAAACAAACAACAGAATCTTGAACTGAACTTTAAGGTGCGCTGGAAGCTTCATGAAGCGAAGCTAAAATTGGGATGACATGGTCATATTTCTTAGCTCTTACAGCTGCATTTTGTACCAATTGGAGTCGTGAATGCGATGAAAAGCATTGACCAAGACCTAGCGAATTACATTAGTCCAAACGTGATGTAATAAAAGGATGAATGACCTTATCCATATCTTGAAAAGTAAAAAAAAATTACGTTTGGAAATGCAATTGATAAGAACGCTTTTTCTATTTAAAACATAAAAATGGCTATTAGGTAAGACTGAAAAGCATGGTTAAATTCAGTAATTTCAACACATTATAATGAATTAAAAACATTACATAATGCATTCTGACCTATTTTATACAGTCTATGATTCTGAAATGAACCAATAATAAATCTCGTTCCATAGCACTCCCTAATTTTTTTAAGTTCCTCAATACTAATCTAGTTTGTTGACAAAAATATGGGACAAGCATGCCACATATACATTCAGGAACATTGTTTTTCTCATTACATGTAAATCTCCTAACCTATTAACTATTATGCTGCAAACTTCAAGGTTAGTTGTTTACATCTATGAGGGTAGCTAAATATAGTTGCATATCATGGCAATCAACTGGTTATATGCATTTGTTAAAATTAAAATTAGCTAAAATGTTTATTATGATCCAAATTATGTCTGTGTCTAACAGTTAGTGATTAGTTTTGCTTTGTGAGACAATATAAAATGTATATCATGAACAAATCAGTCACAGATGATTAGGCTTTCGAAACATTATTATGTTAAATTGAACTGTTATAGAGGTCTATTGAGCACCTAGTCATATATGGAGTAGTTTTTAAAAATGTAGGCATAAATATGTATGTATAAAAAGTAGTTTTTGTACAGACTGTAGATGCAGTTTAACATACAGTAGTTAATACTGAGTGGCTAAGTGTATATTCTGATTTATTTCTAAGGAAACTGATCTTTCTGTAGACAGCAATAGACAGTTTAGCAATTATAGGGACAACAATGAAGACCAGTGTAGAAAACTTTTTCAAATAAAACTTGTTTTAAGTATTATTACATTATTATATTGTTAAATACTGTAAGTCAAGTAAACAGCACTAAACTTTAGTGACAATATGGCTCTGCAGACCAATATTTCCCCACCAATGTCAAAATCCTGGTCTATTGTGCAACACTACATTGAACACTTTCAACAAAGCGGACAAAATTCAGATAAAAAAGGTTCTAACAAATAAGCTGTATTTAAAAATGGGATCAATTGTGACAGCATGACTTTCTAAAAGTTTTGAGAGAAAAGATCACTCTGATACATGCCGAAAGTTATTTGCTTCTTAAGCAAAGGCTAGACCGATTACTAGAAATGCTGCTTTTATCATATCTGAGTGACAAGGTGGTTGCCTTCTTTTTGCTAACAAAATCATAAAGTTCCATTAAAGAAGCATGTTTTGAATTGTAAAAGATAAACGGACTGGACAGTAAGTTCAAAGGCAGGTCTGGGAGTTGTGAGGCGAAAGCAGAACAGATAGCACTCGCTTTATAAAAAAAAGTAAAACATTTGTCACAGAGCTCAGCAGACGGCTCTCTAAAAACTGGGACTTCGGATTAATTACTGAATGTATTGTTGAAAATAAAATCCTAGGTAAGGTTAATAAAAAATGTCCTTCATACGAGCCACTTAAATAACATAATGGCATTAGTCTGCCTGTTTAATACAGTGTCAAGTTTTTTATTCTGTTGGTTTATATATGATGGTTCATTAAAGAGAGATTAAGAGGGTGCACCTCTCAGATACATATACATTATAGGTGTTTAATTATTATTTGGAGCATAAGGATTACTAGATGAGGGCTGTAGAACTTATTTATTAAAAAATAAAAACAAAAATAAAAACAAAATTCTCTTCTTTTTCCTGTATTTCTGCTCAAATCCAACCCATTTCATGTACTCTTTAAATATCTAATTATATCTTAATATAATTCAGTATAAGCTTAATATGGGGGGCACGGTGAATTAGTGGTTAGCACGTTCGCCTCACACCTCCAGGGTTGGGGGTTCGATTCCCGCTTCCGACTTGTGTGTGTGTGGAGTTTGCATGCTCTCCCCGTGCCTCGGGGGTTTCCTCCGGGTACTCCGGTTTCCTCCCCTGGTCCAAAGACATGCATGGTAGGTTGATTGGCATCTCTGGAAACAAAATTGTCCGTAGGGTGTGAGTGTGTGAGTGAATGAGTGAGTGTGTGTGCCCTGTGATGGGTTGGCACTCCATCCAGGGTGTATCCTGCCTTGATGCCCGATGACTCCTGAGATAGGCGCAGGCTCCCCGTGACCCGAGGTAGTTCGGATAAGCGGTAGAAAATGGAATGGAATGGAATAAGCTTAATATTTTAAAAAAAATGCATTGTGCATAAATTATTTCCAAATAACGTTTATTTAAATTATAATCTTATATCAATATGTCTTATGCAATATACGAGTTATTGTGATAATAAATGTGAACTATATTATTAATATTATTATTATTATCTAAATTAATTTATTTTGAATACTAGGACGTCCATATAACTATATAGAATAATATCGAGTAAAATTTCAGTTATTGGAAGACGTTAAAACTTAAATTTCACATCAACTGCCTCTTGTCTCTTCTCATTCACTCATGAGCACACACAGATACACACAAAGGCAAACACAATTTCACCTCTCTCTCTCTCTCTCTCTCTCTCTCTCTTTCTCTCTAATTCAATTCCTGGCAACACACTCACAGGTTCATGGATGTCACACACACACTCGCTTCTCTCATGTGATCAAACACTCTTGAGTTTTTCTATAAACCCTAATGCACACCTTATCTTGCATTCATCTTTTTTCAAACACAATTATTACCACACAAAACTTTGACACGAACACACAACAAAAACTAGTAACTAGTTTGGATTTTTTGTGCCTATAGAGGACTTTTCACCTGTCCAGGAATTTTCACCTGTACAGGATCCTCTTCCATTCACACACATGCACTCTCTCACCACCCGCTTCGAATGTTATCAGCCGATTGATTGGGCGTTGTCAGTGGTTATCAGCTGATTCATAAGGGCCAGATGCGGCCTGCTGCGCCTACTGGTAGGCTCAGAAGGCTGTTATCATACATCCAAATATTACATGTAGGCGAATGTCTATATTAAATGCGCGCATGTTCAAGTGTTTGTGTGGTCTGTGTGTGGAAGCTGAATAGCAGCTCGCTTATATACTGCATGACAGGCTGACATGGACGCGCCAGTGAGATCAATTGCACTTAAATAACTCTTTAAAAACTTTTCGGTCATACTGACGAGAATAATTTCATAGTTCGAATCTGTTAACTGTCTTCATTTTTTTATACTCACAATAACAACAAAACGTTTTGTGCTGTAAAAAAAATAAACCAGTTCAAATAGCCCCTCCTTGAACTGTAACCTTACCGTGGTGGAGGGGTTTGAGTACCCGAAACACCCTAGGAGCTATGTTGTCTGGGGCTATATGCCCCTGGTAGGGTCTCCCAAGGCAAACAGGTCCTAGGCGACGGGTCAGACCAAAAGCGGTTAAAAAAAAAACTTATGATGACGACAAAATCGAGGACTGTGACGTCACCCGCGTTTGCCAGACCCGGGGTTGGGGCTCGTATGCGAGCGCCTGGTGGTCGGGCCTTCCCCCATGGGGTCCGGCCGGGCTCAGCCCGAAGGAGCGACGTGGGGCCACCCTCCCGTGGACCCACCACCTACAGGAGTGTGGTTTCCGTCCCGGTTGTGGAACACTGGACCAGCTCTATACCCTCTCCAGGGTGCTGGAGGGTTCTTGGGAGTTTGCCCAACTAATCCACATGTGTTTTGTGGATTTGGAGAAGGCATTCGACTGTGTCCCTCGCGGCATCTTATGGAGGGTGCTCCGGGAGTATGGGATTCGGGACCCTTTGCTAAGGGCCATCCAGTCCCTGTACGACCGGAGCAGGAGCTTGGTTCGCATTGCCGGCAGTAAGTCAGACTTGTTCCCGGTGCATGTTGGACTCCGGCAGGGCTGCCCTTTGTCGCCGGTTCTGTTCATAATTTTTATGGACAGAATTTCTAGGCGCAGCCAGGGGCCGGAGGGCGTCGGGTTTGGGGACCACACGATTTCATCTCTGCTCTTTGCGGATGATGTCATCGTGCTGGCCCCATCAGACCAGGACCTCCAGCATGCACTGGGACGGTTTGCAGCCGAGTGTGAAGCGGCTGGGATGAGAATCAGCACCTCCAAATCTGAGGCCATGGTTCTCAGTCGGAAAAGGGTGGCTTGCTCACTTCAGGCAGGTGGAGAGTTCCTGCCTCAAGTGGAGGAGTTCAAGTATCTGGGGGTCTTGTTCACGAGTGAGGGAAGGATGGAACGGGAGATTGACAGACGGATCGGGGCAGCTTCTGCAGTAATGCAGTCACTGTACCGGTCTGTCGTGGTGAAGAAGGAGCTGAGCCGCAAGACGAAGCTCTCGATTTACCGGTCAATCTACGTTCCTACTCTCACCTATGGTCATGAGCTGTGGGTCATGACCGAAAGGACAAGATCCCGGATACAGGCGGCCGAATTGAGCTTTCTCCGCAGGGTGGCCGGGCGATCCCTTAGAGATAGCCCCTATACCCTTAAGATACCTTAGAGAAGCTTGGTCACTCTGGAGGAGCTCAGAGTATATCCGCTGCTCCTCCACATCGAGAGGGGCCAGCTGAGGTGGCTCGGGCATCTTTTCCAGATGTCCCCTGGACGCCTTCCCGGGAAGGTGTTCCGGGCATGTCCCACCGGGAGAAGACCCCGGGGAAGACCTAGGACAGGCTGGAGGGACTATGTCTCCCGGCTGGCCTGGGAACGCCTCGGTGTCGCCCCGGAAGAGCAGGAGGAAGTGTCTAGGGAGAGGGAAGTCTGGGCATCCCTGCTTAGACTGCTGCCCCCGCGACCCGGCCCCGGATAAGCGGAAGAAGATGGATGGATGGATGGATGGAAATAGAAAACAAATATTCTCAGATTATGTATTACGTATGAAACGTGCATATTGCGCGTCCACCGGAGAGATGACGATTAATCATAATAACTTCATCACTGGGCTATATTAACATACATTTTATTTATATTCTGCTGAAATTAAAAAGATCTGTTCATTTTGATAAACAATATTCAAAATCGAAGTCAATAAACTAGATGCAAATTTGTCACAAATTGCTAGGCAAGAACCCAATTGCAGGCAGAGGCAGGGAATTAAGGGGTTAACAGATTTATTTAACACCGAGAACACTACAAAAACAGGCAAAACAAAAACCCACAATGGGGAAAACAGGACAGGGTAAATTAACGAATACAAGAACACTGACTGACTAAAACTACAAAAACAAACACTTGATACAAACACTAAACTGACACTTACTATACACAAGGGAAACAGGAACAGGAACAAGGTAACAAGAACTTCAAGAGAATACGAACTCTGAACAGCTGGAACAAGTACAAGAACAAGAACAAGAACATGAACATGAACATGAACATGAACATGAACATGAACATGAACATGAACATGAACATGAACATGAACATCGACGGCTACATACAACGAACCAGCACAGGACAATGAAACAAGAGGATGTTATATAGGGAGACAAAAACAGGATAATTAATAGGGGACAGGTGACACCGATGAAACACTAAGGGAAAGCTAACGAGACAGAAAGAGAGGGAACAGACGAGACTCGGGGAGAGAGTATGGAAGGCCAAAAGGCCAAAAACTTCTCTCCCCACATAAAACAGGAAATTCTGTTTTGGTTCTGCCTCGAGACCAAGAATTAGCCAAACATGATAGGCAGAACCGTGACACAAATTCCTTAGGCCTACTGTGCACTTTAATGGACAGCACAAGTATTACAGCATCATATATTTAAAACATATAATAGGCAGATTTTCAGTCACAATACTTAGTTTATAATCTTCATAGCCTGTATAAATGCTTAAGTCATTCTGTCAGATACAAGTATTTCCATTTCTGCGTAGACCGTTTCAATTAAATTGAATTAGATTGTATTATACATTTCAAAACTGGATTTCTTTTGTGTGAGCAACACTTTTATTTTCAGATATTAATGTTGCACAGATATGCATATAATTTATATATAGCAATGTGAATAAGATACATAATATATGTATACAAGCTCATATTTTCTGCGCAAAATAAACATGTATCGAAAAAATTAACCTCTGTTTATTTTAATACTGACTTGACTTGACTTGAAACTTATCAGGACTCGACTTGACTTGCTTAGGGTGAACCCTTGACTTGACTTGACTTGCTTGATTTGTCTAAACTGTGACTGGAGATTTGACTCGAGACTTGATGGTCAAGACTTGAGACTTGCTTGGACTTGACCATATGTAACTTGTTCCCATCTCTGCTAATCACCGTTTCAAATACAAGAGAAGACTCCAGATCCAGTCCAAGAGGAATCCAGCTCATCGGTGATCGAACGTCTACTAGATAACATGGTGACGTTCCGCTTTTTCCGCTTGATATTTTCACTCCCACATCATATTTCACTCACTTTCAGGTAAGACCATTAAAATTATAAACTAGGCACTTAAACTGTAACTTATTTGTCAATAAGTGAAACAAATGCAGAAAATATGTTTTAATTGGCGTGACATGAGTGTTGACATGACATAACAATGTAAATTTCTTAATAGCCTGTATAGCAAATAATAGCAAATAGCCTCTCACACGATCACGCACACACTTTTCTTGAGATCTGGATACCCTGAAAGACTTGGCAAACTAGTGCAATTTCAAACATTAATTTTGTTAAATTTAGGAGAGGCTTACGAGGACCAACGACATTCTGAGTTTAACTTTAGCTGACCGCACAAAACACTACAATATAAGCAAAACGCTCAACTTATTTTTAGGGCCCTGATTTTGTGCGATCATCTTGGTTCACTCGTCACGGCCGTGAGCCTCCTGCCCCCTTGTCTAGATCACTTCCAGGGGGGTATTATTAGATTGATCATATTGGTATGAGCAGACTTCTGTCAGGTACTGTTTCAACACTCCCACTCTACAATTCTTCACAATCTCCCCCCACTGAATGTAAGGCCACTCCCACTGGGCAGAGTCTACATTTTGAATATCTGTTAGTTATGCGAAGTTTTTTTTTTCTTCTGTTTTCCCTTCTCTTTATCAATGTATGTCTCCTCCTCCCAAAATTGATTATTAATTCCCTTAGTTTCAGACAGCACACTTGCTATGTTATGTATTTTAGACTGAATGGCTATGCTTCTCATAAGCGACCCCTGGCCCCTCTTCAACCATGCAAATGTTTTTTTTCAGTGAACTGCAAGAAAACAAAACAAAACAGAGAAAAAAGTCGCTAATGGGGAAAAAAAGTCTCAATCATAGAACGTAAGAATTAATTTTGTAATCATATAAATCAATAATGGAGAAGAAGATCTTAAACAATCAATCTCCTATCATTAATTATGAATAATAAATCTATAAGAATCATCTAAAGTATCCTTTATAAGCCAATATGTTTGGAGAAAAAGTTTTAGTATTTGTTGACTTCTAGTACATGCATCGTATTGTGACCATGGGTGATTTTTCCTATGTTGGCTCTCACACCTTTCAGCCGTGGTCGTCCCAAATATATCACCTTTTTTTTATGTCCTATGTGATCTCTCGCAAGGCAACGCCCTGGTCGTCTCATAAATACACCTCATATCTTTTTTATTATGGTCATAATATTTCAGCATGCAATAATAGTCTCTTGAATATTTTTCCAAAATGCCATTGTGGCGAGGGGGGCGTAGTTCAGCGCGGTCTGTGCGGAGGGAGAGCGTCGGGAGAAAGACGGTGAGAAGGCAGATCAACGCTTTAGTGAAAACACCTGCTTGTCGTTCTAGTAATTGGCGAGGAGACGCTTTAAAACCCCAAGGCAGATCGGGAAGAGGGGAGAGAGAGCGGCTGGGAAGACGAGTGCGCCAGAGGAGAGAGACGTTGCGTCCAAGGACAGCTGGCAGAAAGAATCTTACGATCCAGAGAGATCAAGTGTGACTTTTATTTTGAAGACCGGAAGTGTGAAATCCGGAAGTATTGTACAATAAAGAATCATATCGTTTTCCCAGCCACGCCGACCCAGACTCCTTTCTTCCACATTCAACGAACCTGTTTACATTGGTGCCGCAACCCGGGAGGAAGGAGGCGGGAACCGGCAAACATTTAAACATTTAATAAAGTAGTATAACAGCCGGCGGCCCCTCACGGACGACCGCCGGCGAACAAACCATAAATATAAATACAAACATAACACAAGTTCGGGCCCGGTCCTCTCTCTTCGACGGTCTGGTCGCTCGTTCCTTTTATATGCTCCCATCTCCTACGTGATTCGAGGCCGGTGTGCGCACAGCTGGCGCTAATTCACAATTACTCACCGGACTCGAACCACGGTCTCGCCCCGCCTACTCTACTACAGCCATTTTTATTAAAAGCAAAATATTTGAAACATGTTTAACATTCTAAAAAGCGTTTAAACTCATTCTTTAAAAAGAAAAAGCAATTTTAGAGGATACGTGCTATGTATATATATTTCTTATCTATCATAGTTCTCTATTCTTTATAACGTTTTCTCTCCTGTCCCTTTTGCAATCTCACACACACAACTTTTTTTTCTGGGGCCCCTCCTTTACAGTCTCCTAGTTTTCTCAGCTAGCTTAATACACAGAACACTCACACAGACACAGACAAGACAAAGGTTTAATTCTACATCTACGTGCAATTTTTCCTATGAGTAATAAATTATGTCTTATTCATCTCAAGACAGCCTTTCTTCTCAGGCATCCAATACATCTCTGCGTAATAAATAATGTCTTATTCATCTTAAGACAGACAGCCTTTCTTCTCAGGCACGCAATACATCTCTGCGTAATAAATAATGTCTTATTCATCTCAAGATAGACAGCCTTTCTTTACAGGCTTTCACGCGTAAATGCGTAAATGCGTATTCATCGCTGCATAAAAATATCTTTTAACTATATCTACAGGCCTTACTGCATGCTCATTCATTCATACTCATTCATACCTTGCTTTGAGACCTGGTACCCTCCTGCAATTTTTAGTTTTGTACAAAATTTGTTCTTTTAGCTGGAAAAGCTTTTTTATAGATAACATCTTTACCCAGAATTCACCTACAGCAGACCACACAGATGTTTAAATTTAAACTATAATCAAAAAATATGCTCACCTATATTGCGCGCTTTATCTGTGCAGTCAGCCGGATGGTATGCCCTCGGGTATCGTCAGATGTCTTCAGCTTTTCCACAGCGCTCCTGGCTGGCTCGCCAAATATCATGTGGCAAAAGTTGATTTTGCCGTTCAAAAAAAAATCTCTCAGACAAAGAAGGTCCAGGTGTCAAAGAATTAACTTTATTTGTTCTAATCAAACAAAGTGAGATGTTCCCCAGAGCATCTGAAATGCCAGTGCCTTCCAGCCTACTGTTAAAGCAAAACTTCTGAGAGGAGTACTCTCAGTTTAATCATTTCATTTCCCGTTATCTCTTATTTTCATCATCCTATGCCTTTGATCTGCCACATTTATTTCGTAGGCAACGAGTTATGTATCTAACGGTGGTTCGCTCGTTATCGTCTTATTTTCAAAACATATTTAAATTCAGTGGGTACAATTTTAATACTTATGAAGTCTTCAAAAACTGCTGGATCATGCCCAATAAACAGTGGAAAAGTACCCAAGGCTACGAGAAAACAACATGTCACAAACTTTCAGGCCTCTGGTTTTTAAGCCTCAGAAACATCACTGGATTTTACATTGTTACATGTGCTCAAATGTGCTCTAAACATGCTTAAATGACATAAAGTGCAATTATGTGAATAATCATTGTTTGTGCCCAAAATCACCCAGAAATTACAAAATAACTACAACTAGTGTACTTGGAACAAAATGTGGTTTCCGGTTATTTCAATAAAATAGCCTACAGCCAGGGGCTTAGCAATGTTTTCAAAAGTGCAGGGGATGGATGTGGTTTGTTTTTAACAATAAAAACTATGAATGCAATGACAGAAGGGTACTAAAGGTATAACATACAAGATATAAAAAGCATCCCATTTAAATGAGTGATACTAGAAAAGTCTAAAAGCACACAGAAAATAAGTCAAAACTCTTTTGTGAAAATACACAACAGTTGACTTGCTAAAGAATCAGAATCAGAAAAACTTTAATAATCCCAGGGGGAAAGAGAGTGGTTAGCTTGATTATGACATGGATCTGACAGGACATTTTGCTTGCATGCGCCTTGAAAAGGTGAGATATAAAAAAAAAATTCACTGGTGGTAAAAATAATGTAAAAGTTTAATGTTTTTAAACATAGTTCTTCAACAGGTATGTAAACAATGACACCATTTCTCACTTTTTTCTCCTCACAGGTACAATCAAACACAATTAAATGGGCACCTCCAGGTGTTCACCAAGGGGTAGACTTACGAGACAAGACTGAGAGGGACAGCGACCAAACAAGGCAAAACATGGAAAACAGAATTAATGGCAAACAAGACAGAATAAATAGGGGATTGGGACAATAAAAATAATAAACATGGGAGGGGGGTGGAGAAGCAATCAAATTAATTGGGGGATGTCCAATCGGTTTGGGATAGGGGGAACAGTCTCAGTCCGGGGTGGCGCTCGGGAGTGCAAAACCCGGGGGCTTGACAGGGGAATCCCTGGGGGGAAAAGGGGCAGGCTTGTCTGTGCTGGATACTGGACTGGACACTGTCTGGGATCCTGCGGCTGGGCAGGACGGGGCGCCTGTGGCTGTGGCTGCTGCACCGGATTGGATGCCTGTGGCTGTGGCTGCTGCACCGGATTGGACGCCTGTGGCTGTGGCTGCTGCACCGGAGTGGACGTCGGGTGCTGCACCGGCTGGGATGCCGGCAGAACCAGCCTGGACGCTCCGCTGCGACGCCTCTCCCTCTTTCTTTGGCAGGACTGTGGGGGACAGACGTCGTCCCCGAATCTCTGCTCCCTCACTCACCACTGGCGCTGCCAAGAGGACAGTGGAGCTGGAGCCAGAGGGTACTGAGTCCCCCCGGGTGGCGGCAGCCAGGACGAGGTCTTCCGGAGCAATCGACCGCGGGGTAGAGGTTCCAAGTGGGACTTCACCCTCGAGATCATCCTGGTTGACCATGTAACTGACCGTGTCCGCAAACCCTAAGGGAGCCAGCTGCCTCTTCTCCGACGGTGTGAGGCACTGAGTGAGGCAGCAGTTGAAAATGGTTTTCAACTCCACCTCACCAAACCATGTCACCTTCGCCATCGCTGAGAATGGCCTGGCCAACTCCCGGTTCCCGTAATTTCCCTGACTGAACCCTAGTAGCAAGTAGGCTTGGCGAGAACTTGAAGACGACGGTGTACCATCCATGGTGGCTGCCTGCTGGGTTAGGTTAGGTTAGGTCATGATTTGCAGGGAGAACCCAATTGCAGGCAGCAGTTGGTGAAGGGGTTACAATAATTTATTATGAAACAAACACAAAGCAAAAACCCACAAGGTGGTGAAACAGGAATGAGATAAATGATATACACAGGCAACACAGGACAGAAACTGACACTAGTCTAAAACACCTGACAGGATTACAATAAACGAACACTAAACTAAACTAAAATTACATCACTCACTCACTCACAATCAATTAATAATGAGATGAAAGGGCGGGAAACACAGACGGGAGCAGAGAGAGTGTATGACGATCCATATGTCCCAAAACCTCTCTTTCCACATAAAACCTAAGGATATGCCATGACTGACATGACTTGATGGCGGAATCATGACACTCTGCTGTAAATTAATAATCATACATAGTGTAGTGTACTGAAAAGCATTACACATTTTTTTTTAATTATGACCAACGTAGTAGTTTCTACAATTAAAAGAGCCATTAATATGACTACACCAGCAACTGCTGCAAATAAAGCTGAATCAAGGCAAAGTCATTTTTCAGAAAACCAAATAAAGTTATTTTATTAAAGAACTTTAAGGAACAAAAAGGAGGTGTTATACTGCCTTCAAAAGAAGAAATGTGATTAAATACATATACATAAAACAATTTAGGTAAAATACCATGGACACATTAAAATAACAGTAAGAAACATCTCAACAAATTTACACTGTATGTAACAAAGATAGCCATGATGAGTAAATATTTTAAATATTATAGAATATAAAAATACTGCAAATATTTTAAATATTTATACACTTAATTAAGTGTGACGCTGTTCTGGGATCAGTGTCACCTGGGACACAGCCAGGCATAAAAGCCGCCTTCTCCCAGCACTCGAGGTCCCAGGACACACAGCACCCTATGCTGTGTCTCACATACCCCTGAGTGAGAGCGAGGATGTCCCCAGCGAGGGGGACACGGAGGACCCGATTGCCCAAGCACGGAGCGGCGGAGAGCACCCTGGATTATACCCTTTTGTTTATGTTTATTTATGAGTTGTGCATTAAAATCCCCGTTGGGGTTGCTTACCCCCGTCACATTAAGTAATTAATTTATAGTGTTTATAGTTTTATAAACACATAACTTAATGTAAATAATTTAATTTTATGATTTTTATCCCACACTTTATACACTGATGCAGATTTAAGTCGTCTGTGAAAAAAACCTCTGATTTAAAATGTGCTTTACAGTCAAAGACTTTAAGCTTCCCGCCGTTTCCATGGTGACTCGTGAAATCTCTCATGAAGAGACTGCATTAAGGCGTTTGTGCAAAACAGCGGAAAAACTGCAGAAAAAGTGCGAGTGTTGAACCCTCTCACGGGGAAAAGTGTGGGTGCTATCAATCAAAAATCCATTAAACATTTTTTTAAATAAAGGTTATAAATTCTTTCGCATTTCGGTGTATGAGTGAAATTAGTATTAGATCTGGCTCCCACTACTGTATTAATAGGTATATGTTATGTGCCTATATGTAACACAGAAGTACTCCTAATGTCAGTTTGTCATGTTTAAAAAAGAAGCCTGCCAACACAATCTGTATATTCCAATGCAACCTCTCCACCATGGTAAAGACTAGATTGATAGCTGTCAAAGGATATCAGGGACAAGATTGTTGATCGGCACAAAGGTGCTTTGGGCTACAGACAGAAGCTTGATGAGGAGACAACTGTTGGTGTGGTGATTTGGAAATAGAAAAAATTAAAAAATTACTATCATTTGCCCTTGGTCTGGAGCTCCCTGCAATATTTCCCCAATGGGGTCAATATGATCATGAGAAAGGTTAAAGATCAGCCCAGAACTACACGGAAGTAGCTTGTTGATGATTTCAAGTCAGTTGGGACCGGTTACCAAGCAAATCATTGGTAACACGCTATGCCACAATAGATCGATATCCTGAAGCACCCGCAAGGTCCTTCTGCTCAAAAAGCCCCGTCTGACTCATCTAAAATTTGCCTTGAACATCAAAATAATCCAGAAAAGGCTTAGGAGAAAGTCCTGTGGTCAGATGGGGCCAAAAGTCTCTCTGTTTTTGGAGGAGAGAAATGCCGACAATGATCCCAAGAATACCAAATCTACAGTCAAGCACAAGGCTTTTTCTCTGCCATGGGAACAGTATGACTTCACCACATTGAGGAGGTGAGGGACGGGTCCATTTACTGTAAAATCTTGAATGAGAACCTCCTCCCCTCAACAAGACCACCAAGGAGGGGCTCAAAGAGAAGCACAATGAAATACAAATCAATTTCTAAAGCAGTTCTACATTCATCCACCTTTGCACCTTTCATGCAGTTTTATTAGTTCTAAACAAATACGTAGTAATTTAAGTAATTAGCTAAATTATAATATGATATTTGGCTGAGATACAACTATTTGAAAATCTGAAATCAGAGGGTGCCAAAAAACGACTTCTTTACGTAATAATAAATTCAGTACTGTGACAAATGTTAGGTTGAAAATACGTAATGATTATAGTTTTTAACTGTGTGTTTAAAATGAGAGCCTTGAATTGTTCAATGCCCTGCACCACCAGATATTTGTCTATTAAGTAATTAATCATACGTTTAGTAGTTTTAATAATGTTGGCATACATAGGTATATAAAAAATAGTTTTTAGCCAGACTGCAGATGCAGTAGTGACTGATGATTGGCTAATTGTATATTTTGGTGTATTTTTAAAGGAACTGATCATCCTGTAGACAGAAATAGAAAGCACATCACGTTGAGTGACAAAAATAAAGAACAGATTGACAGAAATTAAGAACAAAATGAAAACAATGAAGAACAGAGTAGATTTGAAGATGTTCTGGACTTTGAAGTTGCAGAATAAGAATATTGTGTTATATTAATTTCTGCTTTAGCAGATCTGAGCAGTTGTTTTTGACTTGTGCATTACTAAGATTAAATATAAAAAAAGCTTTAAAATATGATATTGTTTAAGTAAGTCAACTTATTTCCTTTACGCATTTGGCAGACTCTTTAATCCAAAGTGACATAAAGTACATTCAAGCTATACTTCTCATGTATATATTCAAGTCAGTTACATAAAAAGGCAGATTGGTCTAATTGAAATCTCAAGAATGATTAGTCCTAACTAAACGCTAGTCAGTAAAACGTCTTGGTTATGGGTGTAACCTCAGTTCCCTGATGGAGGGAACGAGACGTTTTGTATCAAACCGACACATGGGGTTTGACCTTGAGAACCATCACTTCGACTGGTTTTGAAACAGGCCAATGAAATTGGCGAATGAATTTTGCATGCCGGACTCCTCCCCGGATATCCGGATATAAAAGGGAGACGGCGTGCTGCATTCATTCAGTTTTGTTCTGAGGAGCCTGAGAGCCTCTTACTACTGCAGCGGTCGGCACGTGTTGGCAAGAAGGACACAATGTCTCGTTCCCTCCATCAGGGAACTGAGGTAACATCCGTGATCAAGACGTTCCCTTTCTGTCGGCCTCTAGACGTTGTGTCGAACCGACAGATTGGGTTCTTATTAAAACTCGCCACAATGCTGTGCCTTATGACAATCTCAGCCAAGTGACAGTGACAGTCCGCTTTCATGAAATTTGTAATCTCAGTAATTTTTTGCAGCTAAACACTGACAAAACTGAGGTGCTTTTGCTAGGCCACGCTGCATTCAATACTATTCTTACAAGTGGGTTAGGTTTCCTTAGTGACAACTTTCAACACCATGTAAAATAATCTAGGGGTCCTTTTCGATCCCTCTCTACAATTTGACAAGCATGTAGACACGGTTGTAAATAGTAGCTTTTTCCACCTCAGAGCTTTTGCGAAAGTAAAAAAATATCTCTCCGTAAGATCTCGAAACATTGATCCTGTCATGATTCCACTATCATGTCATGTTTATTCGTGTTATTTGAGTGGAGTCATGGCATAACCTATGGTTTTATGTGAGATTGAATGATTCTTTCTCGTGTCTCGTCATTGTTCCCCACATCTCGTCCCTCGTCAGCCTCTCCTTAGTGCTATTCCCCAGCACCTGTTGCTTTTTAATTATCCTGTGTTTGTTCACTATAAAGAGTCCTCATGTTTCATTGTCCTGTGCTCGTGCATTGTACTTGTACCTGTTCATCATAGCTTGTTGTCAGTATTTCATGCCTTCGTCTTACCCTGTTCCTGTTCCCTGTGTCTAGTAAGTGTTAGTTTAGTGTTTGTTTCCAGTGTTTGTTTTATAGTCTAATTAGTCAGTGTTCTTGTCCTTGTTAAAGTTTATATTTTTATCCTGTCCTGTTTTCCCCCTCGTGGGTTTTTGTTTTGCCTGTTTGTTTAGTCTTGTTATTTGTATAATAAATACCTTTGTACTCCTACCGTCTGTGTCTACCTGCAATTGGGTTCCCACGCCATGTCTCCACCCGAGATTCATGACAGAATGCACGAGCCAGAAACGAATCCAGTAGGCAGCATGGAGGGTACGACGTCGTCCTTGCGGTCTCGCCAGGCCCACTTGCTGCTTGGATTCCGCCAGGGGACTTACGGTGACCAGGAGTTTGCCAGGGCATTCTCGGCGGTGACGGAGGTGACCGAGTTTGGTGAGGCGGAGTTGAAGACGATCTTCAACTGCTGCCTCACTCGGTGCCTGACACCATCAGAGAAGAGGCTGCTGGCTCCCCTGGGGTTTGCGGACATGGTCAGGTACATGATCAACCGGAGCAATCCTGGGGGTGAGGTTCCATATGGGACTTTCACCCCACAGTCGAGCGCTGCGGAGGATCTCGTCCTGGCCGTCGCTGCCCGGGGGGACTCAGTACCCACTGGCTTGAGCTCCACGGCCGCCGGTCCTTCTGGTGGAGTCTGAGATGAGTGGGTGGGTAGAGACTCGGGGGCGACGTCGCTGGAAACCTCCTACCCTGTACTCCCTCGGTCCCCCACTGGCCCGGCTGATCAGTCGTGGTCCCGACCGACCATAGAGGGAGGAGAAGCCCTTGTCCTGCCCGGCATTCCAGCCGGGGTCCTGCCCGGCATTCCAGCCGGGGTCCAGCCCTGCATTCCTGCCAGGGACAAGAACAGTTTCCCCCAGGACTTCCCCTGTCAAGCCCCCTGGGGCTCCGCGCTCTGGCGCGTCCCCAAGGGCTGGAACTTCCCCACCCAGCCCTACACCTTCTGGACTTGTGCCCATGTGTCCTTGTTTGTCCCCACCCCTCCTCCCTTGTTTGTTATTTTTATTATCCCACCCCAACCCTTGGATTATCTTGTTGTGTTTGCCCCTTGTCATGTTTACCTTGTCTGTCTGGTTTTTGTCCTTGTCCAAGTTAGTCTTGTCTTGTTAGTTACCCCTTGATGAACACCTGGAGGTGTTCATTTAAGGGGGGGCTTATGTCATGGTTCCACTATCATGTCATGTTTTATTCCTGTCTCGAGTGGAGCCATGGCATTGCCTGATGTTTTTTTGTGGGAAAGACATAGTTCTTTCTTGTGTCTTGTCATTGTTCCCTACATCTCGTTCCTCGTCAGCCTCTCCTTAGTGCTAAACCCCAGCACCTGTTCCTCGTTATGATCCTGTGTTTGTTCCCTATAAAGAGTCCTCATGTTTCATTGTCCTGTGCTTGTGCATTGTATCTGTACCTATTCATGTAGCTGTACTTGTACCTGTTCATGTAGCTGTGCTTCTTGCTTGTCACCTTGTTCCTGTTTCCTCCTGTTATAATAAGTGTCAGTTTAGTGTTTGTCTCAAGTCTTTGTTTTCTTAGTGTAGTTGTAAGTCAGTGTGCTAGTCCTTGTTTAAAGTTTATATATTATCCTGTCCTGTTTTCCCCCTTTTGGGTTTTGTTTTGCCTGTTTGTTTATTAGTGTTATATGTTAAATAAACACCTTTGTTACCCCTACCGTCTGTGTCTACCTGCAATTGGGTTCCCCTGCCATGTCTCCCCCCGAGATTCATGACAGATCCATGCACTTAAACCTTCTAGGCTCGACTATTGTAACTCTCTGTGTGTCGGCCTTCCTCAAAGCACCCTATCTCGCATCAAAACGCAGCAGCCAGATTGTTGACAGGAACAAAAAAGAGAGCATATTACTTCTGTTCTTGCTTCATTGCACTGACTCCCTATTAAATTCGGAGTTGATATTAAGATCCTTCTTTTTGTATACAAAACATTGCAAACGTCAGCCATGAAATATATCTGTGAATTTATCCATCCATGTTCAAGTTTTTTCTTGAAAATGTTTATAATAGATTGTGCTTGTTTTCTGCTTGTGTTTATTGCAGGTGTGTTTTACACTAGCTTTGAACACCAGATGTCGCTCATCTCATCTACAGTTCCTGTGCCCAGTTGCATAAAGCACCTTAAGTTTTTCTTAAGTGATTTCCCTTTACCAAAGACAATAGGACAATAACTTAAGTAAAGCTTAAGGTATATTTAAAGGTACACTTAAGGGAAAATTACACTTAAGGTGCTTTATGCAAGCGGGGCCTGGACTTCACAGGTTGAGTGCTTGTCACATGTGCAGATATATTCTTGTTATGAGTGGCGTACTGTGTGAAATATTTAATTTCCATAATTATTTACACACAGATTTATAAAACAAAAGGACACACTTGTTTAATATATATTTATATAAATCTCAGTGAAACGTATAAGGGTGCAGATTGTCTTAATTAATTTTTTTTGAGGCTACTATTCCTGAGACAGCGTGAGAGGTTGAAAGTTTAAAATCCTTCCTCCTTCTTCTCTCATGAACAGGTTTTAGAGGCGACGCACCGGTTTGGGTCCGGGCAGCATTCTGAACCTTGACAGCGTCTTAGCGACCACCACCTTCGTTTCTGCCATAGCATTGCAAATCTGTCACCTTATAAAACAAAAATCAGATATCAATGTACAAAAAAGTTACCACGTGATCATCACACAACAAATCAAAAAGAAAAAAATATAATTCAGTGTTCATGCTTAAAATCTTATGAATAGTATTTACGGGCATTATTGCATTGTTGCCAATAATACTGGGCAACTTGAATCTTGTTTCATATTTCATTATTTTAATTTACTGTTATTTGCTTTAGTTTTCTGTCATTGTTATTGTATTAGCAGTGACAATAACACCAGTGACAAATTCCTATGAAATTCAGCTCAAAACTGGCATTGTGATGCACACTTAAATCCATACATAATACCGATTAAGATGTGTTTTCCTAACCTTTCCAATAAAAATCCTTCATACAGACACAAACTAAAGCAACACAAATGACGCTTTTAAAGAACCACAGCAAAAATCAACATTTTTAATAAAATTTCTCACTTATTTTAAGGAAAGTGACACTCACAGTATGTTTGCTTGAACAGAGCGTCTTTTTTTGTTGACCTTTGACCTTGTCAGTACTTTTTTATTATTAATGCCAATAAACCAATATAACACACAGAAACTATTGAAAACAATATTGATAGTTAGAATTCACAATAATCAAAATCACACAATGAGCAAGAAAAAAAATGACACAAGGCAGAGGGAGGAATTAAATAGGATTAAACCTTGAGAGCAATTTTTGACTTTTTAATTATTTTTTTGTTCTTTATGGACACAAAGGTCTAAATATAGCCATGAAAATCAACCAAAAAATTGACAATAGTAGATTTTTACCAAAAATTTGCATTTGTGAATACAACATTAACCAAGTGTAATAAAAAGATTACAATTATATTGAATACTATAGAAAAGCCTCCCCGTGACCCGAGGTAGTTCGGATAAGCGGTAGAAAATGGAATGGAAAAAATACTATAGAAAAGCATTAAGTAACATCAAAAGAATTAAAATATATTCTGATATTTGATTTTTTGTGAGTGAAATTGTGTAAAACTCATTCCAAAAAGATTTAACTAAAACAATTTCACAAAAAAGATAAATAATTGTGTCTTCCTTAATATTTTCTAGATTGCTATTAGTACTATTAGAGGGATAACATCTACAGTATGTAATATTTTCAATGTGATTTCCTTTATCTTGTTTGATAATATATATTATTTGTCTGGAAGAGATAGATCTTCTGCTTTTCACAATAAGACTCGACCAGTGAGAGACAGGTCTCTTTCTAGCCATGAACTGAACTTTTCCTAAAAAGGTCTTTTATGGGATTGAGTTTAAGCTCTGCAGGAATCATATTTGAATTTAAAGACACTTTTACACCCAAATAATTAATCGCATCTTTAATCAGAATTTAAACGCCGTACAAAAGAGTTAAACGTAGGAGGGGGACATTTGTTTTTTCAAGTAGTTCACAAATGAAACTCAAATTAATTTAGAAAAAAAGTTCAAAACTATAAAGACTTAAATAGGAATCATTGCTTTTTTACGCTGAGTTGCGTTTTAACGACTAAATCGGGTGGATATTTTCATTTGGATGCTTTAACATGCCTGTAAAGTGAAGGGACAGGTTTGTGAGCATATTTTGAAAATGACGTTAAAGGTCGTTGTGTGGAAAAGCTGTGAAGAATCTCACACGACATGAAGGTGAGTAAATGACAGAAATCTATATAATAATATAATTTTATATCAAACAATGATAAATGTACAACTTAAAGAATGTGTATTTAAACAAAGAAAAGTTTATTAATTGCACACAAGGTAAGTAAAACTGTACAGGAGATTTCTTATTTTATTGCACATATAAATGTTTTTTTATGCACATATACTTCATTTTTTTTGCACATTTACTTCATTTTTTTGCACATATACATCACTTTTTAACACATATACTTATTTATATCACACATAAACTTAATTATTTTGCACATAACACTAAAGTTTTTTTTTTGCACACATGAAGAGAAAAGCTATGTATAGGAGGTTTGGGGTTCATGAGGAGCAGATGAGGAGTCACTATTGTTACAGTATTGTGAGTTATAGAAGGAGATTCGGGATATAGTAAGAGTTGTTCTTATTAACACACAGATGCTTCAATGCTGGACTGTTGAGGTATCTCTCCCGCAGTGACTGTGTTTCTATTATTTCCCTTTCTTTTCTCATTTTCTCCTCCTGTCGTTCTTTGGTCTTTTTCTCAAGCCAGTGATGAAGAACAAACAATCCTTTTGTTTTGCTGGCAGCTTTGGTCTTCTCTGAACCTTTCAGGTGATCTTGGGTATCTCCAGCGGGACCATAAGGAGCTGTCATGATGATGTTTTCATGAGCGTCTTTCTCCTTTTGAAGGGTTTGTTGATTGTCAGTGTTGCTCTCTGGATGGGATTTTCTCACAGGTGTCTCCTGCTGCTCTGGAGCTTCTGGCTGGACTTCATCCATTTCACTTTCACTCTCCAGCATCTCCGTGTTCTCCATCCAACAAAACATCGGTTGATCTTTTATCATTGGCTTCAGTCTTCTGTGTCTGGTGTCCTTCAGCTTAAATGGAGAGATGAACTTCATCCCAGGCTCATCAGACTCGCTGTTATCATTCATGTCCATGACGATGAGATCAGACTGCGACGAAGGTGCTGACAGTGATATCGCCTCCGTATATTTATATGGGATGTAAGGAGATGATCCTGAAGAATGAAGACATTGAGAGGGTTGCTATGTTTTATCTCGACACAATGCACTCTTGTCACATCTGATACAATTTCTCTTACCTGAATGGTCCGTGTCTTTGGCATTGTTCAGTTTCTTCGCTGATCTTTCACTCTCCAGCATCTCTTTGTTCTCCTCCATCCAACTAAACATCGGTTGTTTTTTCCTCACGGACTTTTCCTCAGGTCTTCTCTGTCTGGTGTCATTCAGCACAAATGGAGAGATGATATGCACCTCATCTTCATCTTCAATGTCCACGAGGACCAGGCGTGAAAAGAGATCAGACTGTGTGGTGACCAGTTGTTCAGGCACTGATGAATGATGGGATTTGACCCTCTCAGCTGTTGGTGCTGTTGTTGGTGGACCAGCTGATATTGGCAAAGGAGATGAAGTGAGTGATGATGTTTTTAGTTTCATCTTATCATACATCACTAGACTTTCTCTTACCTTCATATTTTGTCACCTCCGTCTGTTCAGGATTCTGGTCGGGTGATTCAGGTCGATGAAACCCTAATGAATGAAGAGATGGAGAGAGTCTCAAGGTTTTACCTCAACATACAAAGTGTTTCAACTGTGAAATCTTTATAAACTTTCTGTTACCTTCAGGATCCATGTTTTCAGCTTCCTTCCTCAGTTTCCTCCTTGAACGTCTCATCTTTGATCTCTCAGGTGATGAAGTTGATGGTTTAGGATCAAAACGTCTCACCAGCGGTTCAGGCACTGATGAATGATGGGATTTAGAGAGTCACAAGGTTTTAACTCAGCACAATGCACTCTTGTCGCATCTTTATAAACTTTCTCTTACCTTCATGATCCGTTTTCTTGTCACCCTTCAGTTTATTTGCTGAAAGTCTCTCCTCTGATCTCTCAGGTGATGCAGTCGCGGGTTGAGGATCAACACGTATCACCAGCGGTTTAGGCGCTGATGAATGAAGAGAAAGAGAGTTTCAAAGTTTTACCTCGACAAATTTGATATTGTCATGTCTTTATAAATGTTTTCTTACCTTCAGGATCCATGTTTTCAGCTTCCTTGATGAGTTTCCTCCTTGAACGTCTCATCTTTGCTCTCTCAGGTGATGAAGTTGATGGTTTAGGATGAACATGTATAACCAGCGGCTCCAGCCTTGATGGATGACAGGATTTTACCCTCTCAGCCGCTGAAGCTGGTGGGCATGGAGCGACTTGTATCGGTGTAGGAGGTAGTGAAAGTGTTAAGGTATCGATGCTCAATGGAGAAGCGTCTCGGGATTCCTTCCTAGACTTTCTGTGAACCGCAGGACTTGTTTTGGTGTCAGTCTGCATCTTCTTCATCTCTCTCTTGAGTTCCGATACGTTCACGTGTTGCTCTGAATCTTTGGCTCTTTTCTTGGTTTTCTTTGACCTCACAGGTACTGAAACAGAGTTTTTCACCAGCGGTTTCAGATTTGACTCCCTCCTTATACCTTCAGCATCATCTGTCTTTCTCTCTCTCTCTCTCTTTCTCATCTCTCTCCTACTTTCCCTATCTTTCTTTCTTCCTGAAATACTTTCAGTCTTTGTTTCAGATGTGCTGTCCTCCAGACTCTCTGAGATCACTCCCTCTTGCTCTCTTATGGAGTATCTTTTCTTGATCTTCCTCATTTTCTTGTCACGTCTGGAACTTGTCGGTGTGGAGTCATCTTGACGCTGTGCTCCTCTCTGTTCTTGCTCCTGTACAGTGTTGTTTATAACTAGTTACTAAGTAATTAGTTACTGTAATTCAATTACATTCCCCTTGAAAAAAACTAAGTAAGGGATTACTCTTGTTTTTTCTGTAATTTAAATACAGTTTCTGTAATATATTCAATAGTGAAAATGATATCAACACTAAGTCTAAGTTTAAAATGTGTGCTTTAATGTATCCTTCTCACATTGGTATACTTTGGTCAGTTAATAAGAATAATTTATGTAGTTATTTAATTGAAATAATGAATTAAGCCGTTTCAAGTCTAATGCTAATCGAGATCGAGGATGTAGAAAGTAATTAGGAATAAGTAATGAAATACTTTTTGGATGGAGTTATTTGTACAGTAATGTAATAACACTATTGAATATGTGATTAGTAACTAGTAATTATCACTTTTTCAGAGTAACTTACCCAACACTGCTCCAGTGTTTGGTTGCATTCCGGATCTGGCGTCTGGTGGCCCAAACATCCACAGATCACTTGTCCCATGATATCAAACTACACCAAAGCAGCCTACTTACTTTAATATTAAACTAAGAAAAGTATTTATGGTACTTTTTTGCAAACCGCAAATGTAAAAGTAATCGCGAATACAAACTAGTAACTCCGGCACTTGCTCGCGCTGTCAACAAATTTAGGCTACGGTGATCTCTGACGTCATCGACAATATTAGTAACCAATGGAAACCAAAGCAATCTTTAAATATAAACATAAACCATTGAACTAAAGACATTAAATACAATAATCATTTAAATAGGAATGTTTTGTCGATTTGTAACAGCTGAAAGCATTAGTCAAATGTCTAACAAGCAGAGAACACGAATCAGTGACTGTAAATAAAGTTTAGGGTGTAAAAGACGCCATCTAGCGACTCTTTGAACTAAGTGCATTATTTAAACGAATAGATTAAATAAGCCCCTCACGTTAAACATCCAAGTATCGCGAGATCACGCTGCTCCCGTTTGACGTGTGATCTGCGCAGAGCAGCTGAGGTGATTTACATCTTGATGTTTTCATTGTCGATGGTAAAAGTTTGGTGTGAGATTTATCAATAAAGTCGTAGACTCTACAAGAAGAGAAACGAATAAAACTCAGATGTGAGCTCAGTCTCAGTATTATATACACTAGACTTACAGCTCCATTCTAAAATGTACATGTAGATGTTTATGAATATTCTCTTATGTTATTAACAGATGTGAGGGAGTATACATTGGTTTATAATTTGCCTAAAGCAGCTCTAGTGTGTATTTTCTTTCTTTATTTGCTGTTATATTATTTAAACTAATGTGAAGCTTTTTCTTGAAAATGTTTATAATAGATTGTGCTTGTTTTCTGCTTGTGTTTATTGCAGGTGTGTTTCACACGAGCTGTGAACACCAGATGTCGCTCATCTCATCTACAGTTCCTGTGCCCAGTTGCATAAAGCACCTTAAGTTTTTCTTAAGTGATTTCCCTTTACCAAAGACAATAGGAGAATAACTTAAGTAAAGCTTAAGGTATATTTAAAGGTACACTTAAGGGAAAATTACACTTAAGGTGATTTATGCAAGCGGGCCCTGGACTTCACAGGTTTAGTGCGTGTCACATGTGCAGATATATTCTTGTTATGATGGGCGTACTGTGTGAAATATTTAATTTCCATAAACATTTACACACAGATTTATAAAACAAAACAACAGATTTGTTTAATATATATTTATATAAATCACAGTGAAATGTATAAGGGTGCAGCTTATGTCTTAATGTATTTTTGGAGGCTACTGTTCCTGTGACAGCGTGAGAGGTTGAAAGTTTAAAATCCTTCCTCCTTCTTCTCTCATGAGCAGGTTTTAGAGGCGACGCACCAGTTTGGTTACAGGTATGGTGGTTCTTCTATTATAGTATTACGTTTTCTTACATAAAATGATACATCTAATAAGTTATAGGTTTCATGTATTCTTATAAAATAATATTGGGCCTCATGTAAAGTTGTAATTATTGAACACCTGCATGAACAACAAACAGCTTATCTTAACTGCACATACACCACACATAAGTTTTAATAAGGAAGTTTGGTTTGTCGCATAGAGTCAAGGACGCTGTTATCTCTAAACAGTGAGCTCATTTTAAAAAAGCTAATGTTATGAGTCTAAATACTTGAACATCTGCACACACACCAAATATCTAAGTTAATATAACACTAAGACGAACTCCCCACACACTTTTGTAGAGAAGTTTAATTAAATCGCATACAAACAAGGACACTGCAGCTCATTATCGCTAAACCATGAGCTAATTTTTTAATAAAAACAAGTGTAAATCATGTATCATCCGAAACCCCCGGAAAAGTGTCAAGATAAAGGGACCCTTGTTTTTGAGAGGCTCACGCTACGATTAAATCCTAATATGGTAGGCCGGAACTATGCGCGCAGAGGGACGGTCTAATGAGAAAGTGATTTCATATGAAACCTGATTGGAAGAAGACGATGTCATGCACACATGATTGGTTTAAACTGTGATAACAACTTGAAAACAATGTATAAAAGATGGAGTCAGATATGTATTCGTTGGATCACTTCAGATGAACTCTGAATATCCCACTTTGCTTGCCCGGGCAAATATAGTTTAAACTCTTGGCACCTGGAGCCCTTGTCTCTGAGATTTCTTTCTGCGATGGAAGGCCGATTCGCCACAACACGGGCAGAATTCTGAACCTTGACAGCGTCTTAGCGTCCACCATCTTTGTTCTGCCATAGAAAAGTTCTTGACCGATGCAGTTTCTAGCAGACATACACAGAAGAGAAACAGTAAAAGGATCTGATTGGTGAGTCCAACTTAGATGAACTGTCTTAATGAACAAGATTCATTTGTGAGTCTATTCTATAGTGTGAACTGTACCTGGGTCCTGCAGAGAATGCTATTAAAGCATGAGGTGATCTTTCCTTTGGACTCTGTTGATCAATCCGCATTGGGTCAAACACCTGAAGAGAGAAACTGCAGACATCATTCCCAATGTTCTCATTTGTTTCAGTGTCGACGAGAGTTTTTCCTCTGGATCGCTCCAGATAACAGGATTACGAGGAACACCGGAAATACTTATCAAGCACATATCCTACAGATAGAAAAATATGATGAGCATCTGTTTTAGATATTGTTTTCATACTTGTTTTACAGCAATGAAGTCTCTGGATTTGATGTGACATCAGTGAAGTGAGTAGCCTCTGGAATGACAAGGTCTCCTGGAATCTTCATGTCTTCATCGGGTCAGAGCCAGAACGGTCGGGTGAACCCTCAAACTCTCCTTAATGCACATGGTGGTGAATGTAAGCTGACTGAGGTCATCCCTACAGCCAATCAAAATGTGATGTAATTTCCTCAGGGGTAATGATCGAGGGGGAGGAGATTCCAAAGGCTTTTAACTGAACTAATATTTGTATGTTTTGCTTTGGACAGCGGTCCTGATAGGTTGTAGAAGATCCACGAGAGGGCGTAGTTGGGATGTTTTTTTTTTTCAACAGTTCTCAACCTGTACATGATCCCCCAGATCAAATGTAGTGAAGGTCGTTCCAGCAATTGTTAACTCCTCTGATGCTAAAAAAGCCAAGAAACACCAGTTTAACAGACTTCCTGTTGTTACATGTGTTACATTTAATGTTTCTTTTGTTGTCATGCTCTGTCTGCCCTTAGGGGCCGGCATGGCGTTTACCAGTCTGTGTGATTTATCTAATTCCTTACAGCTGTGGACCCTTTACGGTGTGCTTAAAGGAAGCCGCTTCGTTACACTCAGGGGCGAGACTGGAGCGATCGTCCGGGCAGAGCTGTGCTCCTTTGTTACCTGATTAATTTCTTCCCATTCAATGTTTGTTCCTACCTTATGTTATTTAAATAAACCCTAGACTCAGCTTTGTGTTGTCTCCCTCTTAATGTTATGGCAGTGGCCGTAACATTAATTGGGGGCTCGTCTGTAACTATTTTGTTGGTAGTTCGTTATTGATCGGTGTGGGAGAAAGAAGATTGGCTGACTGTTTTTGTCCGCGTGGTGATTGTTTGAATCTTTCTGCACGGCGGAAGTAACTACTGTGATTCCATGTGAGTATTTACCCTATGTTTTAGTCGTCGAGTAGGTTTGAGGACCTGCCAATTTGTTATTTTGCCTTTTTTATTTTTAGTGGTTATGAGGAGTGGGGGTACGCTTCAATTCACCTATGGCTGATCTTTTCAATGGGATCGGAACGCAGGTGTGTCTGATTTCAGTGTTTAATGTCGCCTCGAACCCCTAACACCACTGAAGACTAGGGAATTAAAGTCCAAGTAGGGTAAATACACATGTGTGCCGTGGGATCATTGTGGTTACTGTTTTGGTAATTTAATTCGTTTTGAATTCGTAGTATAGGTTATTTGTTGTAGGCTAGCGTCCAAATTCAGTCTCTGCTTTTCAGGTACATTGTGGATTAAAATCGTTGTGCACGTGATTTAGAGGTTTGGGTAGTTACAAACCTTCGTAAAATTCTGGGATTAAAGTTATTTCGTTATCTCTCATACTTCGAGGGTCCGGTGGGTAGAAATGACTTCTGTAGTGGATACATTTCGAGAGAATCCATCTGAACAGCTGCTTTTATTGTGTACGAAGGAACGGTTATTGCAAATTGCAGAGTTGTATGAAATCGAAATAGCTCCGAAACATAAGACTTTAAAAGAAAGTTTTGCAAAACGTCCTTAAAGGTAGTCTGGTTGAGTTGGGTGTTTTAGAAGCGCCTTTACGAGATAAAAGTGATGTGGAGGAGGTAACTGGTTATTCACCAGGTGAAATCGCTATTAAATTAAAAGAATTGGCACTTAAAGAGAAGGAAGTAGAGTTAGACAATGCCAAATTGGATTTGCGAAAGCGTGAGCTCGATCAACAGTTTGCTTTGATAAAAATGGAATTGGAGATGGGCGCCAAGGCGACCGTTGCTGCCACTGTTGAGTTTGATGTTGGCCGAAATCGCAGGATGGTTCCGCTGTTTTGTGAGAGGGACGTCAAGAAATATTTTTGCCATTAAAACATAATTTTCCAATTAACTGTATTGCAATAATTAAGCAGATCAATTGTTTTGGGAGTGATATGCAATGTTTTTATTGAACAAATGATAAGATTAGATACTGCAATTAAGAATTTGTTAGATTTGCAATCATAAAGACAATGAAACACCTAACGCCGTACAGGGGTTGAACTTGCAATAGACGTGTTCCATAACATTAGCTACATCAAAAAGAATTTGTGCAAGATACAAGATAAGTCTGTTTCAGACTATCAATGAGATTGATGTAGTCCAGTCCTTGAAAACAATGCATTCAGAACCTTGGTTGATGATGACCAAAGGACATATTTTTCATAGTTATATTCTTAACTGTAATTGTCATTTGGGTAAATAGCCATGATATATCATCATTCTACACCGTTAACAGACATAAACATTCCACTCAGGGATGCATGCAACGGCAACCCAAGCTGTACCGTCATAGAATGCATGCAACCATTGAATATAATTCCTTTTTTATTTACATTTTTGTGTGTGTTAATCTATTGCATAGGTTATATTTATTTAATATTTGAATCGTTCTCTTACCCTCCCTAATCTTTAATAAGAGGAATGGAATGGGGCTACGAGCCTGGCCAATTCCGGCCATTACATGGACATTGGTATTGCACTGGTCAAACAATGAACTGATCATATGGTAAGAGAACGATTACACATAAATAATTATACCTATGACCCCGCCCCCCCTTAATGTGAGGTTTAATGCATGAACTGCCATCAATGCACATTAGACATCCCTATTCATGTTTTTGAAAATAAATACAAAATATCTGTTTAAAAGAATCACGCTTTGCTTTACCCTTTTTGAGTACGATTTCATCTTTGGTCCACAACGTCTTGAATTTTGGCAGCAAGATGGCGGCTGCAATTAGTTCTGGGTCTTCCAAGATTTCACTGAAGCAGTTCTTCAAAACCAGTTGAATGGCATCAACAAGTACCTTGGAAAACTTTAATGATGGCTTGATCCGGTCCAGTTTTATCTTCAGTTCAGTCAGAGTAGGAAGAAGCCATCCCATCTGTATGTTGGTTTCAGCCTGCAAAATATAAATGGCCTTGGCCATTGGACTCATGATTGCTGAGTATTCTGTTAAAAAGGCCAGTTCTGTTGGATTGAGCCTGAAACACAAAACAATTCATTTCAATCTGGGGTAGACATAGTGAGTTTAATCAAATGTTAGGTAGTAATTTAAGAAAGGAATAAAATGTTAAATTAGGGATTAAGGGATTTAGGATGTTGTGGGGCAACTGTAGTGGGTTGATTAGTGTGGAGTAGATTCAGTGAATAACTGTACTGGAGTAGTTTATAAGTTTAAAAGTTGGGTTAGGAGTGGGAAAGTTGTATTGGGGCAATTTAGTGAGTATGTAGTATAAATGGTACAGTTGTAGAGAGGCTACAATTAAGTTGGTGTGGTGTGTCTATCTTAAATAGTGTAGGAGTAGTGGCATTGGAAAACAATCCCAATAAACAAAAATACTCACATTGGAATTTTTAATGATGTGCAGACATCTCTGATGGCTCCCTCTCCTTGTTCTTTGACGATCCTCACTATTCTCTCCACTGCAAGGAACATCGAGTTCCATCTGGTTGCATTGGGTCTTATTAGCTGAAGTTTGCAGGCATCGTTGATGGTTTCTGCAGCTAAACTGGATCGTGCACTCTTATTCAGTAGTACCTGGCACTTTGAAAATGCGGCTCTGGACACTTTTTTGTAGGCCTCATTCGAGTTTGATTTTAAAGCATCTACCGTTGACACCAAATTGAGAAGGTGGCACATGCAACGCTGATGCTTGGGTAAATGATACTCAAAGCCATCGTCTACATCAAGCACACTAGCCACTTCTTGGAAGTTAATAACTTCATCCTCATCTTGAATCTCCTCCTCATCTCCCTCGCCCGAGTTGCTTAATTCTTCAGTGTAAGTCACATTGTTGTTTTCATCTTGGTCTCCATAAATGCGGAATGCTTTTAGAAAATTCGACCCATTGTCAGTCGTTGTTCTAACGATCTTATCACGGATCTGGTACTCTGCATGGATGTCGTTTAATGCAGCAGCTAAAACGTCAAAAGTGTGGGAGCCTTTTAACTGCCTACATGCTAGGCCTTCTGAGCGCCTGTCTAAACTGTCAGGATCAAGCTAGTGAGCTGTTACACCAATAAAGCTGCGGCTTCTGGTGGACCAGCAGTCTGTGGTGGTTGCGATGTATTCCACCTCACTCATTGCTGCTATCATTGTCTTCTTCATAGATTTTGTAGCTTCGGCTATACTTGATCGTAGAGTGGGGCGTGACATGATGGTGGCATTGGGTTGGAGGTCCTGGATCAGGTCTTTGAATGCTTGTAGGTCCACCACACTGAATGGTTGAAGGCCTTCAACAACAAACTTAATCACTGCTTTGTTAATGTTCATTTGTGACACTCGCTTGCTAGACATATCCAACTTGAGCTGCTTGCTTGTACCGGCAGGAGGATTTTCATAAAACTTTCTCTTCTGTGAGCTGTTGTGACTCTGAGTCAATTTAGAGTAACTCTCTAACTGATGGGGATGCTTTCTCTGCAAGAAAGATACAATTAATTAATAAATGTGCATTTCCCTAAGTATAAAACTGTTAATAACAACCATATAGCCTACATGTGGCTTGCCAGCTTTGTTAAAAAACGCTGTTATGGTAAAACAAGTTATCAATGCAGTGATTGCTAAGTTAGCTAACTCTGTGTTTCCAAAAGGGTGTGCTGCCTAACACTGGTGTGATGTAACACTGGGCAGCTCAGCTGTGGCTTGCGTATCTACACCAAATTGTATTTCTCGTGCCATTTATTTATTTATTTTGCGTGCATATGATACGCATTTTATGGAGTGTAATTGGCACGCACTTCGCATTACTTTACAGTGCGTGTCATACGCACTTTCATGAGATCGTGTTGAAAAATCCAAATCCAAAATTAAAATAATTTTAATGGCTGAAATTGAAAGCTTACCATTTCTTTAGATCACGTTTTCATGCCATTATTTCTAAAAAAAAAAAATGCATACATAGAATAGCAACATTCAAGCTGCATCCAAAAGTAGCAAATATAAAGTATGGTTATCTGCTGTTATTTGTGCAGGGAGATGTTTTCATAGTAGTGTGCCGCGAAAGAAAAAAGTTTGAGAAACACTGAGCTAACGTTAGTGTGGCTAGCCTGACTAGTCAGATTCAAGTCTACTCCCGACTGGATCAATCATGACCGATCGGCAGCATGCAGGGAGAACCCGTTGAGCTTGTTTCTCTCCTGCATTCAGTTTAATCCCACACAACCCCAAGTCTGCCAACGTTAGCTATCAATATGCGTTACCGTTAGCTAATTTGACTAACGTTAGCTAGCCGTTTACAACGCACGTTTCAATGTGAAATCACTTGGCTAAAAATAGTAACAACATTAACGTCAACTCACATCAATGTGTTTTCTCAGATTTGAAGGTGAAGTTTTGATGGCTGAAATTTGATTCACCCGTGGCAGGCAAAAAAGACATTTCAGCCAATTGGAATCTCCCTTGAGTTCAATGAATTCAAACATATCCTTAAGATATGGCCATGGGTGATCCCTGTCGGCAATTTCGGGATCATTGCAGGCAGCGCGCACTTCACCGGCCAGTGTAATAAATACTTGGAGCGGGCATGGGGAAATGTATCGGAGTAAAAAGTAAACTTTGTTTTTAATATTGTAATGGAGTAAGAGTGAAAGTAGATGCAAATAAAAAATACTCAAGTAAAGTAACAAAGTATTTTTACTTCGTTACTTACCACAACTGGTTTATTGGAAGTCTTAATGTGAATGAATTGTCTTCGGTGCCTCTGCAGGAAAACGTTGATCCGGGTCCTGTGATTTGGCGTTGTGTCCTGAGCAATTGGTTGTTGCTCAAGGGGCAGATGTTTCTCTTGCCCCGCTGTTTGAATTGGCTGAAACTGCGCAGGAGAGTGGGCATGCGCCCAAGACATATTTTCTTAAGAATGGGATTTTAATGAGAAAATGGGTGTCTCCAAAATCTTCTGATGACTGGAACATGGTCAGCCAAATTGTAGGTCCTGTAGTGCAGTGGTTCTCAACTCTGGCCCGCAAGATCCATTTTTCTGCCGAATTTAGCCCGAACTCTGATATAAAACACCTGAACAAGCTAATCAGTGTCTTTATGAATAGACGCGTTCAACTTAATGCAGCGCTGCGCAAATCTATCAGCATATGACATTTAAGTACCGCGAGAGCAATTCAACTGCAGATTGCTCTGTACGGATTTGAATCGCTCTCGCGGTACTTTAATGCGATATGCCAAACAATCTGTGCAGCCCTACATATAGTGTTTTTCTTGCTCATCTCGGGCCTGTTCGTTAAGAACAGTTGTGCATTTACAACGTACACCCGGCATGAGCTTTTGGATATCGGCTTGGGCATTCCCGGAAGTTATACCAACAACATTCAACTCGTCCCTGAGATCGCCAAAACACCCGATGCTACGCACCCCACACGGCCGGGCGGAAGTGCTCGCCGGCGGCGTCGAGATCGTAAACAGAGGCGGGGAAAACGCGGAGGGCTAAGAGCTAAGCTACAGCTAACACCACACCGGCTCTCTTTACCCAGCATTTTCCTTGCTAATGTACGATCATTAGTGAACAAAATGGATGAGGTTTGACTCTGCATCATCGACAACAAAAAACTTTTGAACTGCAATGTCATAATCTTCACGGAAACATGGCTACACAGCGGCATACCGAACAACGCTATTGAGTTAGCGGGCTACAACACACACCGCGCGGATAGAACGGCAGAGGAATCCGGTAAGACAAGAGGAGGTGGACTGTGCATTTATGTCAATAAAGCTTGGTGCACGAACTCTGTTATTGTCGGGAGACACTGCTCGGCTAACCTTGAGTTTCTCATGGTTAAATGTAGACCGTTTTATCTGCCACGGGAATTCACTTCAACCATTATAACGGCAGCTTATATTCCACCGGATGCTGATGCCAAGCTTGCTATGAAAGAACTTCATGCAGCCATCAGTAAACAACAGACTGCTCACCCGGAGGCTGCATTTATTGTTGCGGGAGATTTTAATCACTCTAACTTAAAGACAGTGCTCCCTAAATTTCATCAGCATGTTTCCTGCCACAAAAGAGGAAACAAAACTTTAGACCATGTCTATACAAACATGGCTGAAGCTTACGCCGCGACACCCCACCCCCACCTGGGTCAATCTGATCACCTCTCTTTGTTCCTCACCCCCAAGTATTCACCTCTCATTAATCGTGTGAAGCCATCAGTGAAGACCATCAAGTTGTGGCCTGCGGGGGCAGACTTCACACTCCAGGAAAGGTTTCTACACACAGACTGGAGTATGTTTGCTTCTCAGGCCACCAGTGGCTCTCACACGGATATAGACAGCTACACCTCCTCTGTATTGGACTACATCAATACCACCATTGATAGTGTCACAACTCAAAAGCAGATCACCATATACCCTAATCAGAAGCCATGGATGAACAAGGAAGTGCGCCTCCTGCTGAAAGCACGCAACACTGCCTTCAGATCAGGTGATGCGCAGGCCTATAGTACTTCCAGGGCAAATCTGAAGAGGGGCATCAAAAAGGCCAAGCACTGCTACAAGTTGAAGCTAGAGGAGCATTTTACCTATTCTGACCCTCGACGCATGTGGCAGGGCATCCAGGCCATTAGTGACTATAAACCCAACCACTCCATCCCCATAACCACAGATGCTGCCTTTCTGAACGAGCTTAATGACTTTTATGCACGCTTTGAGAGAGACAATAAGGAACCTGCCACCAGGCTCACACCTTCCACCGACCACCCAATCATCACAGTAAATTCCACAGATGTTTTCACTGCACTAAGCCGGATAAACGCGCGCAAGGCTGCTGGCCCTGATGGCATCCCTGGTCGCGTACTCAGGGCATGTGCGGAGCAGCTCGCTGGGGTCTTCACGGACATCTTCAACCTGTCCCTCGCCCAAGCAGTGGTTCCAGCATGTTTCAAATCCACCTCCATTGTGCCCATTCCAAAAAATTCCAGCCCAACATGTCTGAACGACTACCGCCCTGTAGCACTCACACCCATTGTTATGAAGTGCTTTGAGCGGCTGGTCCTGTCACACCTAAAAGACTCTTTACCATCCACACTGGACCCATACCAATTTGCCTACCGTAGCAATAGGAGCACAGATGATGCAGTGTCCATGGCGCTGCACTCCGTGCTCACACATCTGGACAATAAGGACTCTTATGCACGCATGCTGTTTGTAGACTTCAACTCTGCATTCAATACCGTAATCCCCTCCAAGCTAATCATCAAACTTTGAAACCTAGGCATTAACAATTCAACCTGCAACTGGATTATGGATTTCCTGACAAACAGGCCTCAGCTTGTTAGGTTAGGCAACATCTGCTCGACCACAACCACCCTCAACACTGGTGTACCACAGGGCTGCGTACTGAGCCCCTTTCTCTACTCCCTTTTCACACTCGACTGCAGGCCTGTGAATGGATCTAACTCCCTCATCAAGTTTGCAGACGACACAACAGTGATTGGTCTCATCACCAACAACGATGAGACTGCTTACAGGGAGGATGTACGGCACCTGGCCACATGGTGCTCAAACAACAACCTGCTCCTTAACACCTCCAAGACAAAGGAGATCATCGTGGACTTCAGGAAGGCGAAAGGAGGTACACACGACCCCATCCACATTAACGGGGCGGCTGTTGAACGTGTTTCCAGTTTTAAGTTCCTGGGGACCCACATTTCGGAGGACCTGTCCTGGACCACCAACACCTCATGCCTGGTCAAGAAGGCTCACCAGCGTCTCTTCTTTCTGAGGACACTGAAGAAGAACCAACTGTCTTCAACTATCCTGGTGAACTTCTATCGCTGCACGATAGAGAGCATCCTGACCAACTGTGTCACAGTATGGTACGGGAACTGTTCTGTTGCTGAGCGCAAGGCACTGCAGCGGGTGGTGAAAACAGCCCAGCGCATCACAGGAACTACACTCCCTTCCATTGAGGACATCCAGGAGAAACGCTGTCTGCGTCGAGCTCGCAGCATTCTCAAGGACTCCTCTCACCCCGCTCATAGACTGTTTACTCTCCTGCCTTCCGGTAGGCGCTTCAGGTGCCTCCGGACAAGAACCAGCAGACTTGGAAACAGCTTTTTTCCCAGAGCTGTTTCATTATTGAGCTCTGCCCCCCACTGATTTCACTACCTCTCATAACTTTATCTTAATGCTGCTATTACAATGTTTACATTGCACTACAGGGCTGCCATGCATGACTGAACTGTACACACCAGTACTTCATGTTATCTGCAATATCGGACTGTTTACACACACAGCATCATTTGCACTCTATACAGCTCACTTGCACACCAGGAATATTACACTGAATGCTCATTTGTACTAATGGACTACTTTCATAACTGCATTAACTCATCTACTGCACTGTAACCTTAATAACTGCATTAACTCATCTACTGCACTGTAAATCATCTATTACATTATTGCATCTATCGCATAACTAACTGCATCTACTCATCTATTGCACTATAGCTTCAAAAACTGCACTAACTCATCTACTGCACTGTAACTGTATATCTGCATCTACTCATGTATTGCGCCGTACCTTTAATAACCACATTAACTCATCTACTGCACTGTAACTTTAATAGCTAATGTCTGTAACTAATGCACACTCAAGTCACTTGCACTATTGTATAGTCTAAATTGTTATCTGCTCATAACCTCCTGTACACTAATGTCCACAGTGGATAGCCTTATTTTCCTAATATTGTATTCTGTATTTATTCATACTGTATATCTGCACTTGCTAATTGCACTTCTGGTTAGACCTAAACTACATTTCGTTACACTGTACTTGTATATGTGTAATGACAATAAAGTTGAATCTAATCTAATCTTAAGTTGAACGCGTGTGTTCCTGAAGTCACTGATTAGCCTCATCAGGTGTTTTATCAGAGTCGGGGCTAAACTCTGCAGGAAAATGGATCTTTTGGGCCAGAGTTGAAAACCACTGCTGTAGTGTATCGCAACGTGTGTCATGACTTGTAGGGAAAACAGAGGGTCGGAGACTCAAATGCAGGAAATCTGTTTATTCTTGTACAGTTCACAAAAAATGTTAGAGGAGAATGAAGATCTGAGTCTCTTCGTGAGTGTGTGGGGAGAAGCCTCTACCCACCGACACTCACGGTAAGAATTCGAGGATAATCCGAATTGGATCTCTTGAGTCCTCCAGGGTGAACACTCAGCGGGGAGGAGTCTCGACCCGCCGGTAGAATCCAGATGCCTCTGATGTACTTTAAAGAAGAGGTGCTGGTAGTGTGAAAAGCGGAGATCCGGAGCGCCAGAGAACACTAGGAGATATAGATAGTAAATAATAACGAGACAAAAACACTGGAGCTGTGACGAATCCGAGGAGCGGAACAATAGAGAAACTAGATAATATAACAAGACTTTAACAGCACTAGACACGCTAGACTGAGGCAGTCAGAGCTGGCATATAACACGCAACGGTCTGACGCTGGACGAGAGCAAACGAGGGATTTAAATAGAGAGGAACAATTAGCGAAAAATGATAATAAGACAGTAAATAATGAGGAACCAGGGGAGAGTACTAATGGGAACAAGCTACAGGAGTGTGGGTGATGAGGTGATGGAAACCCGGTGAGGGGAAAGCCCGATGAGGAGACACGGGGGGCGGGGCCAGTGACGTAGACACTAAAACACGTGGAGGATGACAGAACTATTCTCCACAAATAGACAAAACACATACAAGACCATGACAAAGACTGGGATCCTGACAGTACCCCCCCCCCCACTGGCGCCCACTGGGCGTCTAGGGAGGGGGCTCACCTTGCCTCCGGTGGAAATCCACGATCAGCGACCGATCCAGAACGTCACGAGACGGGATCCAAGTCCTCTCTTCTGCACCATAGCCCTCCCAGTCCACTAAGTACTGATATCCCCGACCACGACGGCGGATGGCCATCAATTTCTTGACAGTGTATGTGGGCGATCCGTCGACGAGGCGCGGGGGGGGAGGAGTGGGGCGTTTGCTAGCGGGGTTGAGAGGGGATGTGACAACAGGTTTAACCCTGGAAACATGAAAAACAGGGTGAATGCGACCAAGACTAGGATGAAGCTTGAGCCGGACGACCACTGGATTAACCACCTTGGTGATGCGGTATGGTCCAATGAACCTGGGAGCCAACTTGCGAGAGGGCACCCGGAGAGGCAGGTCCTTGGTGGATAACCACACCCGCTGACCACACACAAAGGCTGGAGGAGACAACCGGTGGCGATCGGCCGCTGCCTTGGTCTTCTGAGAAGTTCGGGCCAGAACCTCTCTGGCCCTCGTCCAGGTGCGACGACAGCGCTGAACGAAGGCCAGAGCAGAAGGAACCGCAGCATCGAATTCCTGAGATGGAAACAAGGGAGGTTGGTAACCCATAGAACATTCAAACGGGGACATACCTGACGAGGATACCGGAAGGGAGTTGTGGGCATATTCTATCCAGGAGAGCTGTTGACTCCAGGAACCGGGAGATTGTGATGTTAGACAGCGGAGTCTGCGTTCGAGATCCTGGTTGGCTCGCTCGCACTGCCCATTGGTCTGAGGGTGGAAACCGGAAGACAGACTCGCTGAGGCCCCGATCTGTCTGCAGAATTCTTTCCAAAACCGGGAGGTGAACTGAGGACCCCTATCGGACACAACGTCAGTGGGCAACCCATGCAGGCGAAAGACGTGGTCCACCATCAGTTGGGATGTCTCCCGGGCGGAGGGAAGCTTGGGCAGGGGAACAAAATGAACCGCCTTGGAGAAACGGTCCACCACCGTGAGAATGACGGTGTTGCCGCCAGAGGGAGGTAAGCCAGTGACGAAATCTAAGGCAATATGTGCCATGGGCGGGAGGGAATGGGAAGTGGGCGGAGCAGACCAGTGGGAGGACGGTTAGAGGTCTTACATTGGGCGCAGACCGGGCAAGCCAACACAAACTGACTAACATCTGAGGCCATAGATGGCCACCAAAACCGCTGGCGGATGGAAGCCAGGGTTCCCCGGTTACCTGGATGGCCGACCAGCCTGGAAGAATGACCCCACTGCAGGACCTCGGAACGCAGTGCAGCAGAGACAAACAGTCTGCCCACTGGACACTCCTTCGGCACTTGCACCCCTCGACCGGCCTGCTCTACTCGTCCCTCGAGATCCCAGACGGCAGCCCCGACCACCATCTCCTTGGGAAGGATGGGGCTGGTCGAGAACTCCCCCCCAGAGACCTCGAAGAGACGAGAGAGAGCGTCAGGTTTGACATTCTTGGAACCTGGCCGGTATGAGAGAGTGAAGTTAAACCGTCCGAAAAAGAGTGCCCAACGGGCCTGTCGCGAATTGAGTCTCTTGGCTGAACGGATGTATTCGAGATTCTTGTGATCCGTCCAGACCAAGAACGGCTGCACTGCTCCCTCCAACCAGTGACGCCACTCACCCAAAGCCAGGCGAACCGCCAACAGCTCTCGGTTACCAATGTCATAATTCCGTTCAGCAGGGCTGAGGCGATGAGAATAGAAAGCGCAGGGGTGCACCTTCCCATCTTGACTAGAGCGCTGAGACAAAACTGCACCTATCCCAACATCAGATGCATCGACCTCGACAATAAACTGTCGTTCGGGTTCTGGAAAACAAAGCACAGGAGCAGAGACAAACCGGGACTTAAGATTATCAAAGGCTACCTGAGCTTGGGAATTCCACCTGAACGGGATCTTGGTGGAGGTTAATGCGGTGAGCGGTACGGCTATTTGGCCGAAACCCCGGATAAATCGCCGGTAGAAGTTGGCGAAACCCAGGAACCGCTGGAGGGCTTTATGGGTGTCGGGAATGGGCCATTCGGTGACAGCTCTGATCTTGGCGGGATCGGGGTTAATGCCTCTGGGAGAAATTATATGGCCAAGGACCGAAACTGTGACAGCATGGAATTCGCACTTCTCCGCCTTCACAAAAAGTTTATTCTCTAATAGTCGCTGAAGAACCTCCCTGACGTGTCGGGTGTGTTCCTGGAGAGAGGGGGAAAAAATAAGGATATCATCCAGGTACACAAAGACAAATCGGTTAATCATGTCTCCCAACACGGCATTTATGAGGCCCTGGAAAACGGCAGGAGCATTGGTCAAACCAAACGGGAGTACCAAATACTCATAGTGCCCCGAAGGAGTGTTAAATGCCGTCTTCCACTCATCCCCCTCCCGGATGCGGACCAGGTGATAAGCATTGCGAAGGTCTAGTTTAGTGAAGACCTGGGCTCCCTGCAAGAGTTCAAAGGCGGTAGACATGAGAGGCAAGGGGAATTTATTCTTAATAGTAATCTCATTCAAACCTCGGTAATCAATACAGGGACGCAGGGAGCCGTCCCTCTTCTGAACGAAGAAGAACCCAGCACCGGCCGGGGAGGAGGAATGGCGAATGAGCTTAGTCTGTAAACATTCATTAATATATGTGTCCATGGCCTCTCTTTCAGGAGCGGATAGAGAGTAAAGACGCCCCTTGGGCGAAGAAGTGCCTGGGAGGAGGTCTATGGGGCAGTCGTAGGGACGATGCGGAGGAAGGGAGGCGGCTCGTGACTTGCTGAATACGGCGCGAAGATCGTGGTATTCCTCCGGAACCCCAGACAAATCAATGGCCTTGACCTGCAACACAGGAGACACAGAGACAGGAGACAGAGCAGAACCAAGACAAGACACGTGACAAGAAGGGCTCCAGGCCGATACAGAATTCTTAACCCAATCAATATGAGGATTGTGCTGCAACAACCAAGGATGCCCCAATATAAGGGGAGTATTGGGTGAATCGAGGATGTACAGCTCAATACACTCATAATGATTTCCCGAAATAAAAAGCCTTACGTGAGGGGTGATGTGGGTAATAGTAGCGAAGCAAAGGCCTCCTAGTGTTTGGACACGGATGGGATGAGCGAGAAGCTTAACAGGAATCCTCCACCGGGTTGCAGTGACGGCATCAAGAAAGTTTCCTTCAGCACCCGAGTCGAGAAGAGCCTGCCCAGAGTGACTACGTCCGTCGAACAGGATGCGAAACGGAACCACAGGACGGGAAACAGGAGAGGATACAGAAATGGCGCCCACCCGGACTCTCCGCTCTACGGGTGGGCGGGATCTTTTAACGGGCACTGAACCACTTGGTGACCGGACTTCCCGCAATAGAAGCATAGCCCCCCTAGAAGACGTTGTTGTTTCTGAAGCGGCGAGAGACGTGAGCGACCCAGCAGCATAGGCACCTCCTCTGCAGCTCCGGTGGCTCTAGTGGAAGCGCTGACATCTCGGGCTCGCCAAGAGGTGGGTGAAGGCTGCCGGCGTCGGCGGTTATGCATACGGGTCTCAACGCGGAGACAAAGGTTGGTGAGAGCATTCAAATCATGTGGTGTCTCGAGGGTAGCAATCTCGTCAGCTATCGAAGAATTCACTCCGTCCAGAAAACGAGCACGCAATGCCTCCTCGTTCCATGAGCAAGCGGCCGCCAGAGTTTGGAACCTTATAGAATAGTCTGTGATTGAATTACGACCTTGAGTGAGACGTGAGAGTTGAGCGGCTGCCTGCTCCCCTTGAACAGTTCTGTCGAAAAGTCTCGTCATCTCAGCACGAAAGGTCGCAAAAGAGTAGCAACAGGGCGCTTGAGAGTCCCACACAGCTGTTCCCCATTCACGTGCACGACCTGTCAATAGGGTTAAAACAAACGCCACCCTAGATTCCTCTGAGGCGTAACGGCGTGGTTGAAGGGAAAACACCAGTTCACACTGGGAAAGAAAAGGACGGCAGGCGTTAGGATTTCCATCATAAACCGGGGGGCTATTGACGTGAGGCTCTGCATGGACAGAATCTCCTCGGGCAGAGGCGTTGGAAGAAATCCGGCTCCCCGCGAGTTCCCTGCGAAGCTCGGTAACGAGATTGGTGAGGTCAGTAACCTGGGTTGCAAGAATTCCCACATCCTGGGCGGTGGTGTTGAGCCGAGTAACCTGCTGTCCAAGGGCGACTCCTTGCTGCTGTAAGGCATTGCGTAACGGGTCCATTTCCGCTGAGTCTCTAGTATGGTCAGACCGTTCTGTCATGACTTGTAGGGAAAACAGAGGGTCGGAGACTCAAATGCAGGAAATCTGTTTATTCTTGTACAGTTCACAAAAAATGTTAGAGGAGAATGAAGATCTGAGTCTCTTCGTGAGTGTGTGGGGAGAAGCCTCTACCCACCGACACTCACGGTAAGAATTCGAGGATAATCCGAATTGGATCTCTTGAGTCCTCCAGGGTGAACACTCAGCGGGGAGGAGTCTCGACCCGCCGGTAGAATCCAGATGCCTCTGATGTACTTTAAAGAAGAGGTGCTGGTAGTGTGAAAAGAGGAGATCCGGAGCGCCAGAGAACACTAGGAGATATAGATAGTAAATAATAACGAGACAAAAACACTGGAGCTGTGACGAATCCGAGGAGCGGAACAATAGAGAAACTAGATAATATAACAAGACTTTAACAGCACTAGACACGCTAGACTGAGGCAGTCAGAGCTGGCATATAACACGCAACGGTCTGACGCTGGACGAGAGCAAACGAGGGATTTAAATAGAGAGGAACAATTAGCGAAAAATGATAATAAGACAGTAAATAATGAGGAACCAGGGGAGAGTACTAATGGGAACAAGCTACAGGAGTGTGGGTGATGAGGTGATGGAAACCCGGTGAGGGGAAAGCCCGATGAGGAGACACGGGGGGCGGGGCCAGTGACGTAGACACTAAAACACGTGGAGGATGACAGAACTATTCTCCACAAATAGACAAAACACATACAAGACCATGACAAAGACTGGGATCCTGACAACGTGATTCGCAGTGTTGCACACAATGGTCTGGCTAGTCATCTAGGTGTTGCAAAGACGTATGACCGGATTCTGTGAAATTTTTATTGGCCTGGTTTAAAACAGGATATTTCACATTTTTGTCGGACTTGTCACGTTTGCCAAGTGGTGGGGAAGCCTAACCAGGTTATTCAGCCTGCGCCGCTTTTCCCAATCCCCATGGTTTCGGAACCATTTGAGCTTGTAATCATTGATTGTGTTGGACTTTTACCACATTCAAAATCTGGGTATAAGTACCTTTTAACTATGATGTGCGCGACTACGCGTTTTCCACAGGCAGTTCCCTTGCGTTCCATTACGACCAGGGTGATTATTAAGGCTCTCATAACGTTTTTTTTATTTTTGGGTTGCCAAAAGTAATACAAAGTGACCGTGGAACGAACTTTACATCACAATCGTTTTCTCAAGCACTAAAGCGACTCTGTATTAAGCATAACCTCTCTACTCCTTATCATCCTTAAAAAGTCAGGGTGCACTAGAGAGGTTTCATCAGACCATAAAATCGATGATGCGTTCTTATTGTTTTGAGCTTGGAAGGGACTGGGAGGAAGGCACTCCCTGGTTGCTTTTTGCTTCACGAGAAGTGGTGCAGGAGTCCCTTGGGTTTAGCCCAGATGAGCTGGTCTTTGGACACACACCGCGCGGCCCTTTGTCTGTGTTAAAAGAAAAGTGTCTCTCTGATTCAAAAAGGACCTTTCTTCATGAGTACGTTTCTCAATTTCGTGCACGGTTGTCCCGAGTTTGCGAGTTGGCTAAGAAAAATCTTGGAAAAACGCAGGAGAAGATGAAAACTTGGTTCGACAAGAAAAGCTAGAAAACAAATTTTAATCCTTGTGACAAAGTGCTGGTGTTGTTACCAATGCTTGGTGGGTCATTGCAAGCTCGTTACACTGGTCCATATGTGACTAAAAAGAAGCTGTCTGACCGTGATTATGTCATCGATACTCCTGATTGTCGTCGAAGCTCCAGAGTTTGCCATGTTAACATGATTAAAGCCTATTACGAGAGAAATGTTGAGGTCGGTAAGGTAGAAAAGGCTGAATCTTTAGCTCCAGAGTCAAAAATATCTGCTGTTGGATTGCTCGTATCTGAGAGTATGGAAGAGGCAGATGTTGGTCCATCCAGATGTGTAGTTGGAGATGCTCTTAATTTTCCCCAGTCAACTAACAGATTTGTCTCCAGTTCAGGTAGCTGATGTTATGGAATTGATTCATTCGTTTCCAATGTTGTTCGGGGATGTTCCGGGACAGACCTCCGTTATTGAGCACGATATTGATGTGGGTCTAATTTGACCGATAAAACAGCACCCTTATCATGTTAGCCCACTTAAACGAGCTCATTTACAAAAAGAAGTGGAGTATATGTTGGAAAATAACACTGCAGAGCCCAGTTCCAGCCCGTGGAGTTCGCCATGTTTGCTGGTGCAGAAGTCAGATGGCATGTTTCGATTTTGTACTGACTATTGACGTGTAAACGCTGTTACAAAAACTGGTTTGTATCCTCTACCGAGAGTAGATGACTATGTTGATCGAGTAGGCTCTGCGGTTTATGTGTCGAAACATGAAAGGTTATTGGCAGGTGCCGCTAAGTGAGCGTGCAAAAGAGATTTCTGCATTTGTCATTCCTGATGCCTTTCTTAATTATAAGGTGATGGCATTTGGGATGAAGAATGCACCAAGCACTTTTCAACGGCTTGTTAACACTGTTTTGGCTGTGTCCGGTTGTGAAGCCTATCTTGACGATTTGGTTTTGTACAGTTCCTCATGGCCTGAACATGTGAATTTACTTCGTCAAGTTTTTCGTCGGCTGGCTGGGGCTAAGCTCACTGTTAATTTGAGTAAGTGTGATTTCGGAAAGGCTACCATTGTGTATCTGGGAAAGGTCATTGGCAGCGGTCAAGTACGTCCCGTATTTGTGATTTTCAACCTCCAATGGACTGCAGACAACTGAGACGTTGGTGGGATACTACCGCTGGTTTTTTTCAAAAACTTTGCAACTGTAGTTTCTCCACTTACTGATTTATTAAGTCCTAAAATCCATTTAAGTGGTCTGATAAGCGTCAGTGCGCATTCGAAGATGTAAAATCTTTGTTATTTTCGTCACCGGTGTTGACTGCACCGGACCATTCGAAACCATTTAGTCTCGCGGTAGATGCTAGTGATGTTGGTGCAGGAGCTGTTTTCCAGCCGATGACGTGGATCACCCTGTGTGTTACTTCTCTAAGAAGTTTACCTCCGCGCAACGGAATTATTCTACTATCGAGAAGGAGGCTTTGGCGTTGGTTCTTTCTGTCCAACATTTTGAAGTGTACCTCTCTAGCTGCCATCCGATTGTTGTGTACTGTGATCACAACCCGCTCGTTTTCCTGAATGCTTTGCGAAACCGTAACCAACGCCTCATGCGCTGGAGTTTTTATTTGCAGCCATACGACCTCGACATCAAGCATGTCAGGGGCTGAGATAATTTGGTTGCAGATGCACTGTCACGGATGGGGTGGGCAGCGTAGGTGAGGTCCGTATTGTTTTTTTTTTCTTTTGATGGAGGAAGGTGTTACATGTGTTACATTTAATGTTTCTTTTGTTGTAATGCTCTGTCTGCCCTTAGGGGCTGGCATGGCGTTTACCAGTCTGTGTGATTTATCTAATTCCTTACAGCTGTGGACCCTTTACGGTGTGCTTAAAGGAAGCCGCTTCGTTACACTCAGGGGCGAGACTGGAGCGATCGTCCGGGCAGAGCTGTGCTCCTTTGTTACCTGATTAATTTCTTCCCATTCAATGTTTGTTCCTACCTTATGTTATTTAAATAAAACCCTAGACCGAGCTTTGTGTTGTCTCCCTCTTAATGTTATGGCAGTGGCCGTAGCACTGTACAAACCTGCAAAAAAAACTACTTAACACTGTCTGTCAGGAAATATGTTTGAATTTGTCTTTAATTACAAATAAACTGCTGCTAAATAAATGTTTGGGCACACCTAATGAATATGTGTCACAATTGGTTTACACACTTTATTATGTGGAAGTGACTGTCCAACTTTACAATTTTAATTTAAGTAGTTGCAGACGTTCAGTCAACTCTGTCTCAACATTTGAATGTTAGTGAAAATTAAAGACTTAATTTACCTAAAAACTGAAGTATTCTACTAAAGCCTCTGTAGATCCAGTCAAATAGAAATGACATTGCAAATCTGTCACCTTATAAAACAAAAATCGGATATCAATGTACCATAAGGTTACCATGTGATCATCACACAACAAATCAAAAAGTAAAAAAATAAAATTCAGTTTTATGCTTCAAATGCAAGGGCGTAGATTTGGTATGAACATGGGGGGGGGTTGAACATCCCAGATAGCACACGAACATCACGGAGACGTCTATTTGATGTGTGTGTTTACATCTGGAAGACATATTTTTTAGAGTGTTTGCTCATCTGCAATACGTCTATAGGACGTTTCCTGTTAGAAGATGTCTTTAAGATGTAATGATTTAGAATGTATGTGTAGTGGAGTAGGCGGGGCGAGACCGTGGTTCGAGTCCGGTGAGTAATTGTGAATGAGCGCCAGCTTTGCGCACACCGGGCTCGAATCACATGGAGATTGGGAGCATATAAAAGGAACGAGCGACCGAACCGTCGAAGAAAGAGAGGACCGGGCCCGAACGTGTTTACGTTTGTAGTTATGTTCTTGTGTTTTATACTTGTGTTTTATATTTATGTTCTTGTGTTTTATATTTATGTTTTGTTCGCCGGCGGTCGTCTGTGAGGGGCCGGCGGCTGTTATTATTTATATTAAAACTTTGTTAAATGTTTGCCGGTTCTCGCCTCCTTCCTTCCATTTCTGAATCGTGTTACAGTATGTTAAACTGACATAAATTCTAACATAGAAGAGATTATAAAAAGAAAGAAATTATTGAAAGCGCCAGTAGGCGACAGCGATTCACTGTTTTAATGAGTGAGCTACTTAAATTATTCATTCATCCAATTCGTTCAAAAGTCAGATTATTTTAGGAAGAAAACAAACATCAATGTGAATACTTTTGTCATTGATAATTACAGACACTATTGAAAAATGAACTAGCAAAACCGATGGCTGCTTTGGTAACTTGTTATATTGATAGTTATAGCTAAATACATTTCAATGGATTAGCTAGCTAACATATATGGTGTGTACTTTGCTATTATTACACAATATTCTCATACCTCATTCTCAGTACATGCTTTATTTTTTTTTGCATCCCTCTCTGACCAGCGGTTAAATATAGTCCGCTGTGCAGCGCTTCTCTTCATTTTTGGCGTACGTTAAGTTACCCTTGTGCTCTCCCATTCAAACACCACTCGCGTTGTTTTGGTGAAAGTGCGACTCCTTGGTTGGGCGTTACAAATCGGTTCAATGGAGGGGGAGTATTTTTTGTCTAATTTATTATGACACACTCATATTTGATTATGAACAAAATTATTGTCACAAAATAAAGTAATTCTACATATTTTTCATTTGATCTACTGTGATTTTCATGTTGAAATATTGGAGGGGTTGTAACTGATGGATTTGAATATTGGGGGGGTTACCTCCCCCCCATCCCCCCCATAAACTACGCCCCTGTTCAAATGTTATGAATAGTATTCACAGGCATGATTACATTGTTGCCAATAATACTGGGCAACTTGAATCTTGTTTCATATTTAATTATTTTAATTTACTATTATTTGCTTTAGTTTTCTGTCATTGTTAGTGTATTAGCAGTGACAATAACACCAGTGACAAATTCCTATGAAATTCAGCTCAAAACTGGCATTGTGATGCACACTTAAATCTATACATAATACCGATTGACATGTGTTTTCCTAACCTTTTCAATAAAAATACTCCATACTGACACAAACTAAAGCAACACAAATGACGCTTTTAAAGAACCACAGCAAAAATCAACATTTTTAATAAAATTTCTCACTTATTTTAAGGAAAGTGACACTCACTTGAACAGAGCGTCTTTTTTTGTTGACCTTTGACCTTGTCAGTACTTTTTAACTATTAATGCCAATAAACCAAAATAACACACAGAAACTATTGAAAACAACATTGATAGTTACAATTCACAATAATCAAAATCACACAATGAGGAAGAGAAAAAAACAAACAACAAAATGACACAAGGCAGAGGGAGGAAATAAATAAGATTAAACCTTGAGAGCATTTTTTGACTTTTTAATTATTTTTTGTTCTTTATGGACACAAAGGTCTAAATGTAGGCATGAAAATCAACCAAAAAATTGACAAGAGTGGATTTTTACCAAAAATTTGCATTTGTGAATACAACATTAACCAAGTATAATAAAAAGATTAAAATTATATTGAATTCTATGGAAAGGCATTAAATAACATCAAAATAATTAAAATATATTCTGATATTTCACAAAAAAGATTAATAATTGTGTCTTCCTTAATATTTTCTAGATTGCTATTAGTACTATTAGAGGGATAGCATCTACAGTATGTAATATTTTCAATGTGATTTCCTTCATCTTGTTTGATAATATATATTATTTGTCTGGAAGAGATAGACCTTCTGCTTTTGACAACAAGACTCGACCAGTGAGAGACAGGTCTCTTTCTAGCCATGAATTCAACTTTTCCTAAAAAGGTCTTTTATGGGATTGAGTTTAAGCTCTGCAGGAATCATACAGTTGAAAGAAAAAGTATGTGAACCCTTTGGGCTTACTTGGATTTCTTGATAAATTGGTCATAAATGTGTTGTGATCTTCATCTAAGTCACAACAATAGAGAAACACAGTCTGCTTAAACTAATATCGCACAAACATTATACGTTTTCATGTTTTTATTGAACACAACATGTAAACATTCATAGTGCAGGGTGGAAAAAGTATGTGAACCTTTGGATTTAATAACTGGTTGACCCTCCTTTGGCAGTAATAAATTCAACCAAACGTTTCCTATAGTTGCAGATCAGACATGCACAACGGTCAGGAGAAATTTTGGACCATTCCTCTTTACAAAAGTGTTTCAGTTTAGCAATATTCTTGGGGTGTCTGGTGTGAATCGCTCTCTTGAGGTCATGCCACAGCATCTCAATCGGGTTGAGGTCAGGACTCTGACTGGGCCACTCCAGAAGGCGTATTTTCTTCTGTTGAAGCCATTCTGTTGTTGATTTACTTCTATGCTTTGGGTCGTTGTCCTGTTGCATTGTCCATCCTCTGTTAAGCTTCAGTTGGCGGACAGATGGTCTTAAGTTTTCCTGCAAAATGTCTTGATAAACTTTGGAATTCATTTTTTCATCGATGACAGTAATCCGTCCAGGGCCTGAGGCAGCAAAGCAGCCCCAAACCATGATGCCCCTCCACCATATTTCACAGTTGGGATGAGGTTTTGATGTTGGTGTGCTGTGCCTTTTGTTCTCCACACATAGCGTTGTGTGTTCTTTCCAAACAACTCAATTTTGGTTTCATCTGTCCACAGAATGTTTTCCCAGTAGTGCTGTGGAACATCCAGGTGCTCTTTTGCAAACTTCAAACATGCTGCAATGTTTTTTTTGGACAGCAGTGGCTTCCTCCGTGGTGTCCTCCCATGAAGTCCATTCTTGTTTAATGTTTTCCTTATTGTAGATTTGTCAACAAAAATGTTAGCATGTGCCAGAGATTTCTGTAAGTGTTTAGCTGACACTTTACGATTCTTCTTCACCTCATTGAGCATTCTGCGCTGTGCTCTTGCAGTCATCTTTACAGGATATCCACGCCTAGGGAGTGTAGCAACAGTACTGAACTTTCTCCATTTGTAGACAATCTGTCTTACCGTGGATACATGGACATCAAGGCTTTTAGATATACTTTTGTAGCCCTTTCCAGCTTTATGTAAGTCAACAATTCTTGATCGTAGGTCTTCTGAGAGCTCTTTTGTGCGAGGCATGGTTCACATCAGACAACGCTTCTTCAGAACAGCAAACTCAAAACTGGTGTGTGTTTTTTATTGGACAGGCCAGCTTTAATCAACACATCCAATCTCATCACATTGATTGGACCCCAGGTTGACTGACACCTGGCTCCAATTAGCTCTTGGAGAAGTCATTAGCATAGGGTTTCACATACTTTTTCCACCCTGCACTATGAATGTTTACATGTTGTGTTCAATAAAAACATGAAAACGTATAATGTTTGTGCGGTATTAGTTTAAGCAGACTGTGTTTCTCTATTGTTGTGACTTAGATGAAGATCAGAACACATTTTATGACCAATTTATGAAGAAATCCAAGTAAGCCCAAAGGGTTCACATACTTTTTCTTTCAACTGTATTTGAATTTAAAGACACTTTTACACCCAAATCATTAATCGCATCTTTAATCAGAATCAGAAAAAAAGTTCAAAACTATAAAGACTTAAATAGCACTCATTGCTTTTTTACGCTGAGTTGCGTTTTAACGACTAAATCGGGTGGATATTTTCATTTGGATGCTTTAACATGCCTGTAAAGTGAAGGCAGAGGTGTGTGAGTATATTTTGAAAATGACCAGCCCGTAGAATCTCTTCAAAGTTTGGTATCAGACACGCATGAGACAACTTCTGCTCAGGATCACCTAGTCGTCCAAGAAGCATTTGATGGCTGGAGACATCAGCCGGCACTGCTCACTCTAACACACCTGCGTGAAGCTCGTGTGACGTTGAGATGTATTTAATGTAATAGTTAAGTAAAATTCAGACGAAAAGCGAAGCGTTTATTCTATGTGGGAGTTTGATAGTATTAATGGTCATTGTGTGGAAAAGCTGTGAAAAATCGCAGACGACATGAGGGTGAGTAAATGACAGAAATCTATATAATAATAGAATTTTACATCAAACAATGACAAATGTACAACTTAAAGAATGTGTATTTAAACAAAGAAAAGTTTATTCATTGCACACAAGGTAAGTAAAACTGTACAGGAGATTTCTTATTTTATTGCACATATAAATGTTTTTTTTTGCACATATACTTCATTTTTTTTGCACATATACATCATTTTTTAACACATATACTTATTTATATCACACATAAACTTACTTTATTATTTTGCACATAACACTAAAGTTTTTCTTGTACATATACTTATTTATATCACACATAAACTTACTTTATTATTTTGCACATAACACTAAAGTTTTTCTTGCACATATACTTATTTATATCACACATAAACGTAATTATTTTGCACATAACACTAAAGTTTTTTTTTGCACACATGATGAGAAAAGCTATGTATAGGAGGTTTGGGGTTCATGAGGAGCAGATGAGGAGTCACTATTGTTACAGTAGTGTGAGTTAGAGAAGGAGATTCGGGATATAGTAAGAGTTGTTCTTATTAACACACAGATGCTTCAATGCTGGACTGTTGAGGTATCTCTCCCGCAGTGACTGTGTTTCTATTATTTCCCTTTCTTTTCTCATTTTCTCCTCCTGACGTTCTTTGGTCTTTTTCTCAAGCCAGTGATGAAGAACAAACAATCCTTTTGTTTTGCTGGCAGCTTTGGTCTTCTCTGGACCTTTATGGTGATCTTGGGTATCTCCAGCGGGACCATTAGGAGCTGTCATGATGATGTTTTCATGAGCGTCTTTCTCCTTCTGAAGGGTGTGTTGTTTGTCAGTGTTGCTCTCTGGGTGGGATTTTCTCACAGGTGTCTCCTGCTGCTCTGGAGCTTCTGGCTGGACTTCATCCATTTCACTTTCACTCTCCAGCATCTCCGTGTTCTCCATCCAACAAAACATCGGTTGATCTTTTATCATGGGCTTCGGTCTTCTGTGTCTGGTGTCCTTCAGCTCAAATGGAGAGATGAACTTCACATCAGGCTCATCAGACTCGCTGTTATCATTAATGTCCATGACGATGAGATCAGACTGCGACGAAGGTGCTGACAGTGATATCGCCTCGGTATATTTATATGGGATGTAAAGAGATGATCCTGAAGAATGAAGACATTGAGAGGGATGCTATGTTTTATCTCGACACAATGCACTCTTGTCACATCTGATACACTTTCTCTTACCTGAATGGTCCGTGTCTTTGGCATTGTTCAGTTCCTTCGCTGATCTTTCACTCTCCAGCATCTGTTTGTTCTCCTCCATCCAACTAAACATCGGTTGTTTTTTCCTCATGGACTTAGGCCTTCTCTGTCTGGTGTCATTCAGCACAAATGGAGAGATGATATGCACCTCATCTTCATCTTCAATGTCCACGAGGACCAGGTGTGTAAAGGGATCAGACTGTGACGTGACCAGCGGTTCAGGCACTGATGAATGATGGGATTTGACCATCTCAGCTGTTGGAACTGGTGTTGGTGGACCAGCTGATATTGGCAAAGGAGATGAAGTAAGTGATGATGTATTAGTTTCATCTTGTCATACATCACTAGACTTTCTCTTACCTTCATATTTTGTCACCTCCGTCTGTTCAGGATTCGGGTCGGGTGAGGCAGGTCGATGAAACCCTGATGAATGAAGAGATGGAGAGAGTCTCAAGGTTTTACCTCAACATACAAAGTTTTTCAACTGTGAAATCTTTATAAACTTTCTGTTACCTTCATGATCCATGTTTTCTGCTTCCTTCCTCAGTTTCCTCCTCGAACGTCTCATCTTTGATCTCTCGGGTGATGAAGTTGATGGTTTAGGATCAAAACGTCTCACCAGCGGTTCAGGCACTGATGAATGATGGGATTTAGAGAGTCACAATGTTTTTACCTCAGCACAATGCACTCTTGTCACATCTTTATAAACTTTCTCTTACCTTCATGATCCGTTTTCTTGTCACCCTTCTTCGGTTTATTTGCTGAAAGTCTCTCCTCTGATCTCTCAGGTGATGCAGTCGCGGGTTGAGGATCAACACGGATCACCAGCGGTTTAGGCACTGATGAATGAAGAGAAAGAGAGTTTCAAAGTTTTACCTCGACAAATTTGATATTGTCATGTCTTTATAAATGTTTTCTTACCTTCATGATCCATGTTTTCAGCTTCCTTCCTCCGTTCCCTCCTTGAACGTCTCACCTCTGATCTCTCAGGTGTTGCAGTTGAGGGTCGAGGATCAACACGTACAACCAGCGGTTCCAGCCTTGATGGATGGCGGGATTTTACCCTCTCAGCCGCTGAAGCTGGTGGGCATGGAGCGACTTGTATCGGTGGAGGAGGTAGTGAAAGTGTTAAGGTATCGATGCTCAATGGAGAAGCATCTCGGGATTCCTTCCTAGACCTTCTGTGAACCGCAGGACTTGTTTTGGTGTCAGTCTGCATCTTCTTCATCTCTCTCTTGAGTTCCGATACGTTCACGTGTTGCTCTGAATCTTTGGCTCTTTTCTTGGTTTTCTTTGACCTCACAGGTACTGAAACAGAGTTTTTCACCAGCGGTTTCAGTGTTGATTCTCTCCTTATACATTCAGCATCATCTGTCTTTCTCTCTCTCTTCCTCATCTCTCTCCTACCTTCCCTGTCTTTCTTTCTTCCTCGAATTCTTTCAGTCTTTGTTTCAGATGTGCTGTCCTCCAGACTCTCTGAGATCACTCCCTCTTGCTCTCTTATGGAGTATCTTTTCTTGATCTTCCTCATTTTCTTGTCACGTCTGGAACTTGTCGGTGTGGAGTCATCTTGACGCTGTGCTCCTCTCTGTTCTTGCTCCTGTACAGTGTTGGTTATAACTAGTTACTTAGTTATGAGTTACTGTAATTCAATTACATTCCCCTTGAAAAAAGTAAGTAAGGGATTACTCTTATTTTTCTGTAATTTAATTACAGTTTCTTGTGATGTAATTGAACTAAAACTGTGTAATGTATTCAATAGTGAAAATGACATCAACACAAAGTCTAAGTTTAAAATGTGTGCTTTAATGTATCCTTCTCACATTGGTATACTTTGGTCAGTTAATAAGAATTATGTTATTTATTTGAAATAATAAATTAAGCCGTTTCAATCTCTAATCGAGATTGAAGTAGGATGTAGAAAGTAATTAGGAATAAGTAATGAAATACTTTTTGGATGGAGTTATTTGTACAGTAATGTAATAACACTATTGAATATGTAATTAGTAACTAGTAATTATCACTTTTTCAGAGTAACTTACCCAACACTGCTCCAGTGTTTGGTTGCATTCCGGATCTGGCGTCTCGTGGCCCAAGCATCCACAGATCACTTGTCCCATGATATCAAACTACACCAAAGCAGCCTACTTTCTTTAATATTAAACTAAGAAAAGTATTTATGGTACTTTTTTGCAAACCGCAAATGTAAAAGTAATCGCGAATACAAACTAGTAACTCCGGCACTTGCTCGCGCTGTCAACAAATTTAGGCTACGGTGATCTCTGACGTCATCGACAATATTAGTAACCAATGGAAACCAAAGCAATCCTTAAATATAAACATAAACCATTGAACTAAAGACATAAAATACAATAATCATTTAAATAGGAATGTTTTGTCAATTTGTAACAGCTGAAAGCATTAGTCAAATGTTTAACAAGCAGAGAACACGAATCAGTGACTGTAAATAAAGTTTAGGGTGTAAAAGACGCCATCTAGCGACTCTTTGAACTAAGTGCATTATTTAAAAGAATCTGTTGGATTAAATAAGCCGCTCGCGTTAAACATCCAAGTATCGCGAGATCACGCTGCTCCCGTTTGACGTGTGATCTGCGCAGACCAGCTGAGGTGATTTAAATCTTGATGTTTTCATTGTCGATGGTAAAAGTTTGGTGTGAGATTTATCAATAAAGTCGTAGACTGTATGTTACGTTCCGTGTGTGTTTTGTGTACATTGTATTGTTTTTCGCTCTCCTGTTTTTCTGTGTCCCTTTCGGCTCCACTTCTAGGTTGGTGTTAATTGGCTGCCTCGACTGCCAATCATCATTCTGACGTCATGACGTCCTGCCAATCGGCTGGCGTGCCATCTGTATTTAACGACGCGAGTTGATTGGCCATTCCAGTTTACCGTGTGCTCCAACGCGGTCAGCTGTTTGTGGTCGACACCCATTGTTTGATTCTTAACGTACCTAGTCTTATGAAGTCATGCGTTGTGTTATGTGATTCAATCTATTAATAGATTTATTATTTGACATTTGATTTCTATCGAGTTCTTTGAGGATGCATGTCAGTCTATGAGAGTGTGACGTCACCCTTGTATTTTTGTTCGTAGATTATATTAGTTTAGTTTGGCGTCGTATATGCTAAAGATTTCGGTTTTATTTTCATATTTATTTTGTTAGTAAGTTTAGAGGTTAGTGTAAGGGTTGTTTTATTTTGTTTCTTTCTTTAATTTGGGCGACAATCCTTTTCGTGTTGTATTCCATATATTTTTCTTTCTGTAATTATGTGTATTTTTCTTCAACGCGACTAGTAAATACTATTGAACTTTATTATCTCTGTTCGGTGTCTTTTTGATCTGCACCACACCCGGTAACAGTTGTCTCGCATAAATGTTACGGTATCATCCCTTTTTAACATCAGACACGTAACACTCTACAAGAAGAGAAACGAATAAAACTCAGATGTGAGCTCAGTCTCAGTATTATATACACTAGACTTACAGCTCCATTCTAAAATGTACATGTAGATGTTTATGAATATTCTCTTATGTTATTAACAGATGTGAGGGAGTATACATTGGTTTATAATTTGCCTAAAGCAGCTCTAGTGTGTATTTTCTTTCTTTATATGCTGTAATATTATTTAAACTAATGTGAAGTTTTTTCTTGAAAATGTTTATAATAGATTTTGATTGTTTTCTGCTTGTGTTTATTGCAGGTGTGTTTTACACGAGCAGTGAACACCAGATGTCGCTCATCTCATCTACAGTTCCTGTGCCCAGTTGCATAAAGCACCTTAAGTTTTTCTTAAGTGATTTCCCTTTACCAAAGACAATAGGAGAATAACTTAAGTTAAACTTAAGGTATATTTAAAGGCACACTTAAGGAAAATTATACTTAAGGTGCTTCATGCAAGCGGGCCCTTGCAAAGTTAGAACTTAGATTTCAGTATGCAATCTCATATAATTAAGCAGCAGTATGAACACTATTCATATTTATTAATATAGACTTTTATCCTCTATTAAGCCATTTAACAAACAATAAAACAATTGGAGAGTCAGTATGCTTTGAAAGTGACATAGTATATTGATGTCATTGATGGCTGGTCCCAGCTGAATGGTCAGCTGAAGCATACAATTTTAATAATTGGGGTCATAACCATCCTGACATTGGTTTAAGTGAGGCCATGCTAAAGTGGTACTGTGATCATAGCAGAGACCTCTGCAAAAATATCTGCATATGGCTATCCACCACCAACAGGCCATTAATCGCCTGGTCTTAGTTCAGAAAAGGGAAAAAAACTTTACCTCTCAAGCACTAACAGAACACAGATTCATCCACTGAGCCAGGCCAGTTGACATCCACGCTTAAATTGGTCATCAATATAAATGTAAGCTTCTGCGCAAGTTCTATCAGGAAGACTCCTCACATCATAATTAATTACTGGTTAGCCTATCATCCCTCAGCACGTAGTATAAAAGGATGGTACTTACCCTCTCTTTTGTTCGCAGAAACTAGCGCATGAGTGACATTACTGTCCCGCGTAAATTAAGCAAACTGATCATGTCGGAAAAACCTCTAGTCAATTGCGACTTCACAGATTCAGATGACGATCCACCTCCTACTTCCCCCGCAAACGTGCTGCGCAGTTCTCGCATCCAGAACCGGGAAAATCATGACCACTTTAGAGCTGCAAGGCATTCAAGTAGATAAAGACTTGGAGAGAGAGAATCTCATGCTTTTTGCTTCTAACGCTCTTGGTAATCCTGCTGTCCTAGCCATGGACGTTCCGGTAATCTCCACGACTATACCTCTACAAACGAAACAAGGCGGCAGGAAACGCGCAGCTAAATCTTTCTGTCCGAAGCCAGCCAAACTGCCCAAGCCTTCCGCGTCGACTTTGTCGCCAACTCAAAATCTTGCGGAGGTTCGAAGGTAAGGACGTTAATTTAGCTTCCCTCCTGACGTCTTTACCTGCGTCCGAACGGCAAATGGTGGACTGTGGGGACGTGGCAGTCTTTCTCAGAACTTCAGATTCGAGGCTACAGCGCAATCTATCATTTTCTGAGTTTGTAAACGCTTTTGGAGTTTACAGAGACATCCTCTGCCAAAACTTCCCAGAGCGCCGTGAAGAGTTGGACACTTATCTTGCAATGATGGCGGACTTTTATCAGAGATACGGAGGCACCCTTTTCTACGAATATCATAGATTCTTTTCCGCTAAATCTGCTTCATTCGTCTCATTGTTCAACTCACGGCTGGACTGGTCCATCATCAACACAGAGTTACTGGTTCGTCACTTCGGCGGTCAGAAAACTTTGACCTGTTTGGTATGCAGCTCTCACGGACACTCTGCCTCGCTCTGCCTGAAAACTCTCGCGAGTCAAGGTCCTGTTGCTGTCCATGGCGCCGATCCTGTAAGCCCAGCCTACGACAATAGAGGGCGCTCAAATCATAACCTAGACAACTCTCAGATTTGTTACAATTTCAATGAGTCTGTATGCAGGTATTCTAAATGTATATTTTCGCATGTTTGTAGTCTCTGCAAAGAGCCCCACCCGAAATACGTCTGCCCACGGAGATTCAGACCTGCCAGACAAGGAAAGCCCCCGTTCAGGAAAAAATTCTAAGAAGCCACCCTTCCACTCCAGTTAACATTCACATGTAATCTAGTTACTTGTCATCCCACCCTGATCCATCATTTGTAGATTATCTTATTACCGGGCTGGCCCAAGGGTTTAGGGTAGGTGTTTCATCCCCCTTGTCCTTCTCTTGGGTCGCAAAAAACCTACAGTCAGCTTTAGCTGAACCAGAAGTGGTCTCTGCCCTTTTGGGAAAGGAAGTCAATAAAGGTTATGTTATTTGGCCTTTTAATTCTCCTCCTTTTTCTCCTTTTCGAGTTAATTCTCTCGGCGTGGCTACTAGGAATTTTTCGGGGGAAAAGCGTTTGATTTTTGACATGTCTTCGCCACATTCTAATACTGCAGCGAGTGTAAACGAATGCATTCCCTATCCTATATACACTTAAACACATTTTTAGTGATGTGGGATTTCCTCTGTCGGAAGAGAAGACACTTGGCCCGACAACTGCTCTCGAGTTTCTCGTTATACGGCTGGATACTGTTAAGATGCAAGCTTCTCCTCCTATAGACAAACTTTCGAGAATTCGTTCTTATATGGCTTCTTTTATTGGTTCGCGATCAGTTACTAAACGGGAAATGCTCTCATTGCTCGGCCACCTCAATTTTGGCCATGAGCATTATTCCGCAAGGCAGGGCTTTCATATCTCGTTTGCTTGATCTCGCCCACTCAGTAGTCAATTTAAGTGACATTGTGCACCTCGACGAAGGATGCCTCTCAGATCTGACATTCTGGTCCCATCTGCTGAATAGCTGGAATTGTTTTTCCTTTTTTCATAACGACACTCCGGAGTCTTCCGTCGCTCTTAAACTGTTCACCGACGCAGCCCCTTCTATAGGCTTCAGAGCTTTTTTCCAAGGTCAGTGGTTCGCCGAGAGGTGGCCGGATCAAATTGGTCTCGCACAAAATTCTGCTCTACGAGCTTTATCCCATAGCGGTGGCTTGCGTCCTATGGGGTTCAGCTTGGTCTCGCAAACATATTATCATGTTTTGCGATAAAGAAGCAGCAGTCGCAATTATCAATAAAGGTTGTTTAGCTATCATGTCAATCATGAGAAGAATTATCTGGCAATCAATTATGCACAGTTTTACAATTATAGCTGAACATATTCCGGGGCACGCTAACGAAATCGCTGATGCCCTCTTTCGATTTCAGACTTCCAGACGCCTTTGCCCAATGGCCAACCCGGACCCAACACCTAACTAATGACTCCCGAAGTTTCGACCCATCCAGAGACTTAACATTTTCAGATATTACTTTCTCACCGAATCACTTTACTATTTTCCTTAATCATTCGAAGACCGACACACTACGTGCAGGCATTACTATTACTATTTCACGTTCTAATGGAAATATCTGCCCCTTCAACTCCATTTTCAGACCTCCAAACTCGAACCGGTAATCAAAAATGATCCCCCCTATTTATGTTATCAAATGGCTTGCCAATAACAAAAGAGTGGTTCAGGACTCATCTTGCAGCAACCATCCTGGATGCTCAGCAGGCGTTCTCCACAAGCTTAAGGTACTTACTTTGCAATAACTGGTTGTGGTGGCAGAAGTTTAGGTTACTTATAGCACGGCTTGAGCAAGCCTCATATCAGCCTCTGTAAGATTTGACTAAATTCTGTCGGCTCGTGGAAGCCCATTCAGCCTGTGCAGGCTCCGTCGTTTTTATGTTTGTTGTTTATTTTATGATTTCTTTTTGTGCTCTTGCAAGCCCATTCAGCTAGTGCAGGCTCCTGGAAAATTACGTTGGGGGAAATCTGTTGGCTCATGCAAGCCCATTCAGCCTGTGCAGGCTTCTGGAAATTCTGTTGGGGAAAATCTGTTGGCTCATGCAAGCCCAGTCAGCCTGTCCAGGCTTCTGGAAATTCTGTTGGTGAAAACTAATATCGCTTGTGCAAGCCCATTCAGCCTGTGCAGGCTTCTGGAAATTCTGTTGGGGAAATTTTGTTGGCTTGTGCAAGCCCATTCAGCCTGTGGAGGCTTCTGGAGAATTTGAAGGTTTTTCGAAGCCCAATTAGCCGGTGCAGGCTCCGGCTAGTTCACTTGGCTTTGTCAAGCCTGTAATCACTTTTGGAGGTTCTGGTAAAAACAGTGATTAGCAACTTCTTACCCTTAAGAAATTGTCATGATTCCACCTCTTCTGGTTGGGTAATTCTTGGTCTTGAGGTGGAATCATACAGGATCCTTTGTTTCTCTGGTCTGCGTCATTGTTCCTACCCTCCTGTTTCCTAGTTTGTGTTAATTAGTTTATCCCTTGCACCTGTTCCCTCTTGATTTGCTCCCCTTTAAAATATCCTCGTGTTCTTTGTCCTGTGGTGGGTAATTGTACGTGTACGTGTACGTGTACGTGTACGTGTACGTGTACGTGTACGTGTACGTGTACGTGTACGTGTACGTGTACGTGTACGTGTACGTGTACGTGTACGTGTACGTGTTGTACGTGTACGTGTACGTGTACGTGTACGTGTTACCTGGTCTTTGATGTTTCCTGTTTCACAGCTTTATGCTTGTTCCTCGTTCCTTGTACCTTGTGTCCTCTAGTTTCCAGTAAGTTTTAGTATAGTGTTTGTTTCAAGTGTTTGTTTTGTAGTTTAGTTAGTCCTTGTTCTTGTATTGTTTAAATATATTATTCTGCCTTGTTTTCCCCCTCGTGGGTTTTGTTTTGCTTTTTTGTATCTTTTTGTAATAATAAATACAGTTGTTTACCCCGTACCATCGCCTTTGTCTCTGCCTGGAATTGGGTTCTCCCGCACTGTCTTTCATGGCTCAGCAGTGGAGTCAGGAATTCGTCACACCGGAGACCTGAGTTTGATTCCTGCTCTAGACAGTTCCTGACAGAAATGGTCTTCATGCCACCATCAATGGAAGTCACGTATAATGTAACCTCCTGTTCATGTTTCACCCATGGCTGACCGGCACTTACTTTCTCCTTTAGGAACTGCAGGGAGATACATCATTCGGTGGGTTGATTTTCGTTTACCTTCTCTTTTTGGGTAGGCTCCGCCCCTGCCTTATCTTCAGGCAGGAACATCAGAATCATTTTCCATGATTCCTTCATCGGACGGGGCCTATGCCCAAAGATCTTTAACATTATGTTTAATAAATATTACTTATCATTCTATGTTTCCTGAGTCTTTCTGGTAGAACTATTCTATACCATTTTTAAATCAAAACTGGTGTCACTGAGAAGACTCACATGAAGCTCACATGCAAAATAGACATAAGTCTTTCCTTAGTTTCGATTGTTCTGGTTTTGTCTTCTGTGCCCGATTTCCTTATCAGTTAATTAGTATCTCACCTGATTCTGTTTTAACTGATTATGTTACCCTATTAAATCCTGTTTGTTCATTTAGTTCATTGTCCAGTATTGTTTTTACGTTTTAATGGATGGCTGAGTTTGTCTGCTCCTGGTTTATCATTTTCGATTATCACTTAACTATCTTTGGAATTCTACTTTGTCATGTGTTTGGATTATACAGCTTCTGTGACAATAAGAGAACTCTGTTCACAAAATCTGATTGCAGCTTATATGCAGAATATTGCTCTTGACATTATAACTCTAGGTATGCTTCCAAAGGATAACATCAGAAAAAATTATTATTCATCTTTTTAATGTGTACTCTATGATACATTATTTGGTGAATATGGTGATTTTATAAATAATAATAAAGTGTGTCTCACTAAATTGCCATTTTTTAAATAAGGTATTGTGGCAGGGTAAGATAATTGATGGACACAAGTCAGCTGGTGTAACAACCCCAAAGAGGGAATTTATTGACCAACTGTAGTAAATCACACAATTGTAGGTTTGACACCCGCTGATTATGTCCTTGGAACACGGCTGACTGGTGCTCCAAGTAAGTCCCGTCTTTAGGTTCGTTAACTCGCTAGAAACTGTAGAGGGAAATAGACAACAAGTTAATCATTGCTTCTAGAGCGAGCCCTGAGTGAGCTGTGTGGGCTCCTTTTATGCCTGGCAGTAATCGGCAACAGGTGTCGGCGATTAGCTGCTGGCCTGTTCTCCAGGTGACGCTGATCTGAGACCTGTACCCGTGCCACATTCCCCCCCCCAGCGTCAACCTGGTACACCGGTGGTTCTTGTGGATGTTCTGGGATGTTAGTAGGGGTGGGAGGGAATGTTTGCCTGACAGACCTGCCCAACCGCACCACATCCGAGATAGACCATCTGCGTTGCCGTTTGAAGCCCCAGCCCGATGTCGTACCGTGAAGTGGAAATCCTGGAGCGCGAGGAACCAACGGGTCACCCGAGCGTTGGTGTCTTTCGCTCGGGCCATCTGTAGTGGAGCGTGGTCTGTAACCAATGTGAAGCTTCGGCCCAGTAAATAATAGCGCAGCTCCAGGACTGCCCACTTCACGGCTAGGGCTTCCTTCTCGACTGCCGCATACTTGGTTTCGGCAGGTGTCATCTTACGGCTTATAAACGTGACCGGATGTTCCTCTTCTCCATGGACCTGGGACAACACTGCTCCCAATCGGGTGTCGGAGGCGTCAGTCCCTAGAACAAACGGGCAGTTGAAGTCCGGGGCGTACAGGATTGGCGAAGAGGTGAGGGCCTGCTTCAGCAACCTGAAGGCCTTTTCCGTCTCGGCCATCCAGGTCAGGACCTCTGGTTGCAGTTTTCTGGTCAGGTCTGTCAGGGGGCTGGCTATCGAAGAGAAATGGGGAATAAAGCAACGATAGTAGCCCGCCAACCCGAGAAATGCACCTACCTGGGACTTGGTAGTAGGTCGTGCAGCCATCTGTACCACTTCAATTTTTTTATCCTGGGTTTTATAAGACCCCGACCTATCTGGTACCCCAGGTATTTGGCCTCTGTCAGTCCCAGGTGGCACTTCTTGGGGTTGGCTGTGAGTCCAGCCCGACATAGCTCGTCCAGCACCCTCTGGAGCCGACTAATGTGTTCCTCCCAGCTCTCGGAGTGTACCACCACATCGTCGATGTAGGCTGCTGCATTACTCTGGTGGGGCCGTAGAACGATATCCATCATTCGCTGGAATGTCGCGGGGGTGACGTGTAAGCCTAACGGTAGGACTCGATATTGCCAATCGCCGCTGGGTGTACTGAGGCTGTCTTTTCTTTGGCCTCTGTAGACAAGGGAACCTGCCAGTAACCCTTCGTCAGGTCAAGAGTTGAAATGTACCGAGCCCTACCGAGGCGATCCAGCAGCTCATCCACCCGCGGCATAGGATATCCGTCGAAGGAGGAAACTTCATTGAGCTTCCTATAATCATTACAGAACCTCAGGGTGCCGTCTGGTTTCGGGACCATCACGATCGGGCTGGACCACGGGCTACGTGATGGTATCCGATTTGAAGCATCCGTTGCACCTCCTCTTCGATAGCCTGCCGACGGGCTTCGGGTACACGGTAGGGTCGTTGCCGTACGATGGTTCCGGATCCCGTTCGGATCTGGTGTTGTATTACGTTGGTCCTACCCGGGTGCTCCGTGAACACATCCTTATACTGTCGGACCAAGGTTTCTAACTCCGTCTTCTGAACCGCTGACAGCTGTTCTTCTAGATCCACAATTGGTCCGGCTTCCTGGGCATACGCTGCCAATTGTTCCCGCGGGGCAATCCACCTCTTCAACAGGTTAATGTGGTAAACCTTTTACTCTCTCCTCCGTCCTGGCTGTCGTAGGCGGTACGTGACTGGTCCCACCTTTTCAATAACCGAATACGGGCCTTGCCAGGTCGCCAGAAACTTCGAGGTGGCTGTGGGCACAAGAACCAGTACCCGCTCACCAGGACGAAATTCCCTTGCTTGTGCTGGTCGGTCGTATACCCTCTGTTGGGCACGTTGGGCCTCTACCATGTGTTCTCTCACCATGGGCATCACTTTGTCTATATATTCCCTCATTTCCCGGACGTGCTCGACAATCGTTCGGTGCGGTGCGGGTTGCTGCTCCCACGCTTCCCGAGCGATATCTAGCAGACCTCGTGGTTGGCGCCCGAACAGCAACGTGAAACCCGTTGACCCCTGGGGAACCTCACGTATCCCGAACAGCACATACGGAAGTAGAAGATCCCAGTCCTGTCCGTCTTCCGCTACGACTCGTCTCAGCATTCGCTTGAGGGTTTGGTTAAACCGTTCTACCAAGCCGCCCGTTTGTGGATGATATACGGAGGTGCGGAGTTGCTTGATGCGAAACAACTGACAGAGGTTGCTCATTAGTGTAGAGGTGAACGGGGTGCCCTGGTCAGTATGGCGCTGGGGATGCCTACCCGGCTGAACATCATAAATAGCTCCTGGGCGGCGTTCTTTGCCGTGGCCTTACGCAGGGGAATGGCCTCCGGATAACGGGTAGCATAATCCACAATGAACAGGATGTGTTCATGGCCCCGGGTGGACTTAGGCAACGGCCCTACCTGCTCGGTAAGGCCTTTTTCCCACATGGACAGTCCTCGTGGGGGCTCCTAGGGGCAGAGTTTGGTGCACTGTGCATCCCGCCATCCAGGGACGGTGGTTCGGTGGGCATGGGCTCATCCACGGGTTCAGGGGCCACAGGCCTACTCACTGGATGCACGGTACCCTCCGGTCGTGGCTTATCATATCCTCCCCTCCGGGGCGCTGATCTCTCTCTCTCTCCCCAGGTTCTCGAGCGGTTGCCGTCTCGGCTAACTCCACTGCCTCGACTAGCTCCTTCGTCGTCTTTGGGTCCCGCATGCTCACGGGACGCCGGAGGTAACGGGGTAGGGCACGCAGAAGTCGGTCAATCATCACCTTCTCCACGACCTGTAACGCTGTGGGGTCATCAGCCAACAGCCAAAGGTGAACAAGGCGCATTAGCTGAGCGACCTGCTGTCGGATGGGCACATGTTCATCGTAGCTACACGTGTGAAACTGCTGGGCGGCATAAGGTGGTGACAGGCCTCCGCGTGTTAAAATCTCCGCCTTGAGAACAGCGTAATCCTCCGCTTGGGCTGCCGGTAAGGCATAGTAGGCCCGCTGTGACTCTCCTGACAGAAAGGGTGCCAGGGTGCGCGCCCACAGCTCGACCACCCATCCCTCTCGAGTGGCGATTACCTCAAAGGTATGCAGGTAGGCCTCGACATCATCTTGGGGAGTCATTTTTGTCAGCAACATTGCAGCTTGGTGTCGTGGTTCAGTGGGACCTGGGCGCGCAGCTGCTCCCTGCAGTTGCTCAAGGTCTCGGTCAGCTCGCTCCTGTCTGGCCACCAGCTGATCGAAACGTTGCTGCTGCACCTGTTCTCCAGGTGACGCTGATCTGAGACCTGTACCCGTGCCACAGTATTAATTAGGTGAGTGAATTATAAGACAACTCATTGTAGAATAAAAGCATTTGATATGCAGATATTTTATTAGTAGTGTAGGCACAGAATTTTGTTAATGAAAAGATAAAAGTGATATTATTTTAAGAATTGATATTTAGTAAAAATATACTACATGTAATTCTTGATTTTTGTGTATACATACGCAGCAGAGTAATCATTAATCATCAAAAAAATTCATGAATATTCATGTTTTAAGAGTAAGAGTGACGGTGTATTTCCACTATAGCGGAGCGTGCGGCTTGCAACGCTGCAACACGTTCGCTATGGGGAGTGTCAGTACACAACAGTAGAGTACGCCTCCAAAACAATGTTTCCACCTTGTTTGCCTTTTCTCTTCTTATTATGATGGCGGTTTTGGCGCGATCTAGGCTACAACCCTTATAAAACAAAAACAATCGGCATCGCAATCATATAGCAAATTTGTTCAGGCTAATTCGATATTTAGTTTTAAAAAATGGGCTGTTTAGAAATAAAACATGAATATTCATGAAATATCTCCTGTTAAGCACCCGTCTCATTGGAATGAATGGAGACGCTCCGCGCCAATGGAAACGCAGCGTGAAAAATAGAGGACATGGCCGCGAAGCAGGTAAAACATGTTTGAAAACCAGTAAAAATATCTTCAACAAAGAGGCACGAACTTAACACAGCCATTCTATATATAGAATCAGATACGTGCGAGCTCTGTGCTGGACCAATATCCGTATGCGCGTGGATAGAAATCTTGAATGGTTTCAGAATGCAGTCCTGTTGACACGCTGAGTTTAAAACTGCAAAGTTTCATGGCCTACATTTACATTTACCATACCATACCATACCATACCATTTTCTACCGCTTATCCGAACTACCTCGGGTCACGGGGAGCCTGCGCCTATCTCACTCATTCACTCACACACTCACACACTCACACCCTACGGACAATTTTTCCAGAGATGCCAATCAACCTACCATGCATGTCTTTGGACCGAGGGAGGAAACCGGAGTACCCGGAGGAAACCCGGAGGAAACCCCCGAGGCACAGGGAGAACATGCAGATTCTTACAAACTCCACACACACAAGTCGGAAGCGGGAATCGAACCCCCAACCCTGGAGGTGTGAGGCGAACGTGCTAACCACTAAGCCACCGTGCCCCCCGTCATTTACATTTACATTTAGTGATTTAGCAGACGCTTTTATCCAAAGCGACTTACAAGTGGGGTAGATAATGGAAGCAATTAGGACAGCATAAGTACAACAAAAGCATAAGTGCAATCAAAAAGAAGACTAGTCTCATATAGCCTAACACAGTATACGGAACCATTCATTCATACATATTTCTTTTTTTTTTTTTTTAGAGTAGAGAAGAAAAGAGTCAGAACAGATCAGTCAGATGTTGGTGGAAGAGATGTGTTTTCAGGCGTTTCTTTAAGATGGCTACAGAATCTGCAGATCTTGTAGCAGTGGGCAGATCATTCCACATAGGTGGAACAGATCCGGAGAAGGTGCGCGAGAGAGATTTTTTACCCTTATGGGATGGCACCACAAGACGTCGTTCGTTTGCAGAGCGTAGGGATCTGGCGGGTACATATGTCTGCATTAGCGATTTAAGATAAGGTGGTGCCGAACCAGTAGTGGTCTTGTAGGCCAGGAGCAGAGTCTTGAATTTGATGCGAGCGACTACGGGAAGCCAATGTAGCTTAATGAGTAGAGGAGTGACGTGTGCTCTCTTTGATTAATTAAAGATAACTCTTGCCGCAGCATTCTGGATCATCTGTAGAGGTTTGGTTGTGCAAGCTGGAAGTCCTCCCAGTAGTGCATTGCAGTAGTCCAGTCTGGCCAGGACAAGAGCCTGGACAAGAATTTGTGTAGCATGCTCTGATAGGAAGGGTCTAATTTTCTTGATATTGTAGAGGATGATCTTCCATCATCTTCCGCCTAATCTTCCATCCCAGAGGGGAGTCACAAGCCCGGATATCTGTTGTGATAGATCTGGATAGAAACATACGTTGTTTCTTGTTTAATTCATTTTATTATTCTATTTCATTTATCACATTTATTACAACATTCATCATATGTTTTCATTCATTTATTTTATTGTTCACTTCTATTCATATTATTTGCTCCTTACTTTCCTGTTGTTTAACCTCATTGGGAGTTGTATTGTGTCTTATGCTGATATGAGTATCCATTGGTCTCCATCTCAAGGTCCATAATAATGTCATGAGACAATGTTTTGATACTGTAATCTTGAATGGTTAAAAACACATATTGAATCTGTTTCTAGTCAGACGAAGTTCGGCAGAGCTTGACTGAGCATCAACACACAACTGAGATTATTCAATAAATCATTTGTCTGTCTATTTAACATCACTTCGTCTCCTGCCTGCTGTTCTTCCCTTCAGCTCTATATCTCCCTGGTGGTTGGGTTAAAGGATTGACTCACAATGGAGTTGATATCTCCAGGTGTAATTTGTTCCTGACGGAGAGAGATCTAGTGAAACTGGACTCAAAGTTTAGATCTATAAGATCTACAAGCCATATCTCATAGTTGGATCTATCAGTTGGATTCTTCTGTTCTACCCGAAGTGTATCCGTGATTGTGTTTTTAAATTTATACCTGCCCTGCCCTGATGGCCTGCGGGCCAATGGCATGAAAGCAATAATAGGGCTCCTTTGTTTCACTTGGCGTCTTATTTGCATAGCTCTGATGGTATGGTCAGTTTGCATTTAATACCTAAACTAAGTTATGGACATAGTATAATGCATGCTATGTTTTTATAACATAGCTCATGAGATAAAAGATAGAATAATGCAGAATTTGCAGTGATCGCCACCACAATATCCATGCATCCATTTCCCTACCGTTTAATTCTAGAGCAGGTGGATGACAGCAGTATCCACAAATAGACAACAACTCTTGAGTCCACAACTGCAGATGTTAGAAACAGATGTTAGAAACCAGTTTTACACCATATTAAGACAATTATTAACGTGAAAAACACAGATAAGTAGAATCAGTCCTTTACTTTCATAGACCGATATATAAACTGTGTATTGTGGAATGCCGATGCTTAATTATCTTGTGACCAAACAAAAGTGTCACAAAATGTAACATTTTTGGATGTATTAGATATGAAATAACTTAATTAAATATTAAATATTGCTGAATATATAGAACTGTAAAATGTATGCCATACTTGTGCAACAGTGTTTGCACTGTTAATGTCCTTTCATTTCTTCTTTTGTCATACGCAAATCAATCTGTGTTGTGCCACAGTGGCATAGTGGCATAAAGACAAAATTATTTTTTAAGTCTCTCCTGTGTCTAAGGCAGCAGAACTGGTGAGCTGAAAGCAGGATTATAAATTGTTATACTGTCATTGTTTTTGTTACATTTATTCATGTGTTTTATTTTTTGAGAAGCATTTTGGTTTAATTTTTAAACAGTTTTATCTAGTTGCCTTTTATAGACTACTAACTGTACTGGTTTATATTTTTGTCAAATTTTTCTTGAAAGCAGAAAAAAACATCATCAAACTCACTTAAAATTGAAGAAAATTTAATCAAATGCCTTTTGCAGTACAGAAATAAGAATTAAGAGTCATAAAAGAAGTAAAACACCAGCACAGTAAAACATTTTTTAGGTTTAACATTTTCTAAATTTATATTCTTGTTTAAATTTGAAAAGAGTACTGATTTCGGCAATAGTTTGCATTAGATTGTTAATGTCTAAGCATCAACACGTTTTCTTCGTTTCACTGCCCATGCTGTTACAGCGACAATCAAACACACCACTATAACTGATACACAAACTGAAATGATAATAACTGTCAAATTCAGGCCCGGATTTGAGATTCCTGCTGGGTTGGGAGCAGGCAGGATCTTTGATACTTGAGCAATGTTGGATATTTCAGATATTGCGTCATCATTGTCATCAGAGCGAAGAGCAAAGAAGAGTGTGGTACCATTCTCAACTGTCATATTAAATGAGTGTTGTTCTACTGATCCAGCCTCCTTAGGTGAGACGGCAGATGTGTTGACTAAAGAAGATTTGCTGAAGTTCAGTCGAAGCATTTCAATGTCATCGCTCCATCTGATCTCATAGGATTTAGCTTAAAAGTAAAATATATTATAAGGTTAATGCACATTAAGGTGACTGTTATTTCAATATAAAGTATTTATTTCAGCACTCAAGATTACGTTACACAATAAATGAAAACTTATACAAACTATTATTATAGCAAAATGTATGCTACCTGTTCCCTGGTCTAAGTCTTCACCAGGAGCTGTCCAGATGAGAAGGACCGTGTTCTCCTGGATTTCAGCATTAAGATCTGTGATTTTGTTTGGAGGATAAATTGGTGGATTTGAAATAGTAACCTGAAAACTTTCTCCAGTGGATGTTCTGCTAAAGTTTCCTTCAACAAGTGGTTGTTCAGGAACCGGAGGCTTCGGAGGGTTCATCTCTACCTTATCTAAAAAGAGAAATGAAAAAGATGCCATGCAATGTCACGTTTCACAATATTACTAGAACTACTGCCAGTTTCAAGCAACATTGCACAACAGTGATGATGTCATAGTTTACCATCCACCACATATCCAGGTACATATAGAGCGCCGCTCTTTCTGTGGAGAGTAAATCTGGATTGTCCGTCTTTATTCTTCACTCTCACTTTCAAGCTGATTCTGCCTTTTACTAACTTTGTGAAATATCTGGAATAGATCCCATCATTTTTAAAAGCATCAGCTCCTGTAACAGAAATAGATTTACAGTTTATTTATTTATATTTTAGCATGTGTGTGTGCTTGAGAAAAGGATTATGGGTAATTTACCAGCTCCATTATCCAGTAGCTCTAATTGTTTCATTGTTCCAGTTTCTGACTCCAGTGTGGCCTTCACTTCAGCATTTATTACAGGTCTGTAATTCTGACTAACCTCAGCAAACACAATAACAGGTTTACTGCCACTGATCAGCTGCTGATTCACATGTGCTTTGACTATGATAGGAGGAACATCAGAGCGAGCTGCTTGACTGGTTACTGTTATTGTCAAAGACTGAAGTCCTCCACTCAGAATACTGTACTTCCAGTCTCCAGCCTAACAAATACAACATAGATAACACAAACCTTTTAGGACTTTGTCTTTAGGATAACGCTTATCTAAATTATTCATGAAAAATATGTGTCTGTTTCAAAACTTTTTGTAAATGATTATTTAGAACATTTGGCCTCAATGCCTTTTTATTATAGTACAGAAATACTAATGTTTAAAACTTATGGTTTGAACAATAAACTTCAGCCATAACTCCTGTATTGCTATTAAAGTCGTCATACCTCTGCAGTTCCTGGAATTTTTAGTGTGAGTGTCTTTGCTGATGGATCTTCACTCATATCTGTTTGACTGTAGTTGGACCCACTTGGCGTCTGTATATACACAGTAGGTGCACTGATTTCATAGATGATTAAAAAGCTGGTTTTGTTACCGACGGTTGAATCCACTGACACTGTTCCATTGAACCAGTCAGCTGTTCTCTTTCCCGTACTCTCCAGCTGTAAGCATACAATATAAATAAAAACATGAACACATAAAATATATAAAGTATAAAGTACAGTATATATACAGTACATCCACTATAATTCATAAAATGGGTAATGAACTTGCCAAACCTGAACTGGTTCTTTCGTGTAATCTCCAGTTGGTATTGTAAGTGAAGCAAATGCATCCACCAACAGATTGGAGGTGATATCATCAGTTGCTATGATAAATTTCCCATCTAATTTCAAAATGGAAGAAAAGAGAATTTTTCATTTGATTGATTTTAAGTGCTGGCATTCACTCACAGACAAATAACGTGACTGCAAGACAGACACTTTTTAAACAATTAAAAAAATGTGATTGTCATGTGGAATTCAACGTCAACGTTTTGGGGGCCTGTGCAAACCTTGGGGGGTGGGGGAGGATATTGATCATATATGGTCATATAACCTTTAAAAATCTATTTGAGGTCCAGTTGTTGTTGGAAGTTATTGATCCTTTGTTTGTTGTTTGCATCTCTGGGACCCATTTTGTGTTATCACACTTACCAGTCTTGTCCGCCATTTCCTGCAGTTCTTTGGCGGCTTTGGGACCCAAAGCCAAAGTGTGTATAATGGCACCACTTTCTATTGCAGTAGGAGCACAACCATTGATGTTGTCTGTTGCCTCACCATCAGTGAGAAAAATAATTTCATCTCCTAATGCATCCTTATTATCTGCTTTAAGCACCTGATGGTTTTAAAAAGAAATTCATAACATTTCATTTATTATTATACAATTCACACAAACATACAAAATGCATATGAATACAATTAACAGGGCACCTCTAAGGCTTTATTGAGGCCAGTACAGACGTTTGTTGATCCACCTGCTTGTGTTGGCAATGAACTGATGAGATTCTCTCTTGTGGTGTCACTGTCAATAACAGTCAAGGGTTTAAGAGTTGAAGCAGAAGTACTAAAGGTTACGATTCCCACTTTGCCTTGATCTTCAATGATGTGCCGTATGAAATGTGTGGCGGCTTGCCGCTGTCGAATAATCCTAGAGCCCTTGAAAATAAATTATATATCATCAAAATAAATTAAATGATTGGGTGTCAAAACCCAAACAAATTTAAAAACATTCAGTGAAAATTTTTGAAAAGTCCGTAAGTGTAAAAATATTAACTCTATGAATGTCAGTTTGGAGAGGAGTTATCTGTTTTTCTGATTAATGGCAGATGATTTGTTTGAAACTTGTTTGGATATAATCATTACTCCTGTAACTGTGGTGCCACTGATGGTTGAAAAATGACACACTTTATGTTTAATGTATGTTACTGCCACATACTTGCATGCTTCCTGAGACATCAAGGATGAGACAAATGACACGTTGCATTCTTTGCACAACAGTGAAAGATGGTGCTGGTGGAGGGGATGGCAGCGGTTTTAGAGATTGAAGGGCATCACTGTCCACCGAATCCTCAAATATTACTGTCCATGTTGCTTTATTTCCACATTTCTCATTTTGCATGTTTGGGGCGACACCATTGTGATCATCTTCTCGACAAAACGCAACTACCTGAAAGAGTTTTTTTAGGTTTAATTTCAGATACAAAATAGAGTTTTCTAAGATCATTAGTGAAAATGCTTCTTTTCATTTTTCTAATTTAAAATGTATTTTCTTAATTACAAACATATTAGAAATGCAATTTGAGTAAATGTTGTTTAAAAATGTGCATAAATATAAGTAATTAGAAGTATTCTCTCAAGATTCTTATTGTTATTTTTTGTAAATGTCACTGAGGTTAATACTTACAGAATCCACACTTGGTAAATACATTATAGAGCTTTTTGTGTTTTGATGTTTGTTAGGAAAGAACTGACACTCTTTGGTAGGTAGTGAAGTTTGAGGGTCAAGGACACACGACTGAAGAAATCCAGAAGAGTAATCATAATACTGGCCTGTAATGTGTTTACTACATCTATAAATGAACACATAGATGTGGGTCATCCTTGCTAAATTATAATAATTTGATTTATTTTTGATAATAAATTATTGGATTATAACCTTGTAGCTTGAACACCATTAGAAAAGTAGAATGGCTCGTCTTCATTGTATTCATCATATACTCCCCATCTCAGATGAGCCCATTCATGAACCAAAACCCTTCCTACAAACAAACATAAAAACATTTCAGAAAATGAAAATAGCACATACAGTAGTTTGAATAATTTCATGATAAATGGATGACTAGTGACCTTTTAATCCGTAAATCTGATTGAAACTGTCATTTAGGAGGAAGTTTGGGGTGAAGTGAATGTATTGACTCTCTGATCCACAATCTTCATACTGGTTAGTGTACGGATCATCTCCACGCGCTGGATTATCAATTCTTATTCTGGCCTGCATTTGATTTACAATTTGTGTCAGAAACATGTGATTGAACATTTATTTTGTCCAAACAAGACAATATGTCCAAATGTTCCATACCTTCTCAAAGGATTCTGTTCTTGATTTGTTAAAATCAGTGCCGCTCCATTGAGCTGGTACTAATATTGTAATGTCTTTGAAATAGACCTTTTTCTCCATTGCTTCAAAAAGATACGAAGAGCCCTCAGTAAACATGTCCTGTCCAATAAAATAGATAAAATAACAATGAACCTGCAAATGTATTTATAGTAAATGAGGACAGTCTATTCAAGTCTCGGTTGAAATACTCACAAATATGTCACAATAACAGATTTACAGTACAGCTAGTACACTACACTACACTATCATTGTCAAAAGTAAAAATAAATGAATAAGCAAAATAAAATAAATTAAAATAAAATGAAATAAATAATTATTAAAAATATTAATTTAATTTAATTAAACAAATGCAAGCAGTTAAATTCATCAAAAAATGTATTAACTTAATTATTTTTCGCACTCAACACAAGTTTAGGGAGTATCTCCGTATATTGGCTCTTGTAAGGCAAAATTAACACAATATCAATATTCAGAGATTTTGTCAATGCCTGCATTCCAACACCCCATTTTATTAATTTAATTCATCATTCTTCTAAATAACTAAAAATGGATGGGAAGGAAATACAATGGACAAAATATTACTTATAAAGTTCATTAATAAGAAGAAAACTCTTTATATTCACCTTTATTTTATCAATGATTCTGTTGTCCTGCTTTACTCCAGAACTGATCGCCACCAAAATATCAGTGTATCCATTTCCCTCCAGTTTAATTCCAGAGCAGGTGGATGACAGCAGCATCCACAACCAGACAACAATTCTTGAGTCCATAACTGTAGAGTTACGAACTGAAACTCCAGAACCCACTTTTAAACCATATTAAGACAATTATTAACTTGAAGACACAGATGAGAAGAATCTGCCCTTTACCGTAAAAAGCTTCTGAGTCAGCTATGAAGAGCTATAAAGTAACCTTATTGAGAAACAAACATGATTACTGTGAAGAATTGCGGAAAGGTATGCCCAACCCAATTTGTTATCTGAACATATTTTCTTACACATCATTTCCTTATAACTGTAAGATGAGAAAGCTCTAACGTACTCAGTGTTTACAAAATTGTTAAATTGCATAACAACATGAAGGCTCACACTTGATGGTAAAGAAGTAACAATGTAACGCAATACATTATTTCCAATGCACTAAAATTAATATATTTTAAGTGTTTTAAAAGTGTCTTTAATCACTGTTAATAATCCTGCAAACCTGTTTAATGTGTACATTACTGTAGTAATAAAAACAAATGTGTGATTACTAGGTATCAGATCAGATTTAATCCATGTAGTTAACTGTCACCCGTCCTGTATACGGGACACCTATAGATTGTGTCAATATTGTGCATGTAATTTCTAATCGAATCATGACAAACTATATATGGTTGGAAAGGTCTAAGACTCTAGAATACAGATTTATTTGTTGTTTTTTAGTAATTTATATAGCGAGAGTAATTGATTCTTTTCTATAAAGAGTGTGCTTAGATTTTTTGATATCCTTTTTGCGACCCGTATTTTTTTAATGTATTTTTTAATCAAAGAAAAACATTTTTTTCTTTTATTATTTACCATAGACCTAACAAAATACCTTTATTTATTTTTATTGGCGTGTGTATGTTTTTTTTGTTCTGTTAAAATTGTTCTGTAAAATATGGTAAAAATTCTGGCAGCAGAGAGGCCATTAATTTTGCGTTATTCATGTTATGAAATTATTTTACGCATATTGCTGTAAAGACGAAATTCATTGCGATGCTGTTTTTCCATATTAGCAGTTAAATACCGGCAGCAGAGACGCCTGTAATTTACTGTAATTTTACGTTATTCATGCTGTGAAATTATTGCACGGTGTATTGCTGTTAGAATTGAGATAGAACATAGCTCTTTATTAACTTACTCCGTATTGCACAATATTGTCCTTTGGGCTACACATGTCCGCTTGAAATAAAATAATAAAAAAATTAACAATAATTTTTTTAAATATATAAAATAAGCAAATGTTTTCGAAAGGACATAAATAACTTTTTTTTATTTAAGAGCAGCAACAAAAAAAGGATGACACAAGTACTAAGCAACCAAGTCAAGTTTTTCACTAGCAAAATTAATAATTGCAACTTAAAAAAAAAACAGTCGCAAGCAGAAAAAATAATTGAAACTTACATTTAAAAACAATTGTAAGAAAAATGTATAATTGAAACTCACAAATAAAAACAATGACAGGCAAAACATGTAATTGAAACTTAAAAATTAAGACAATTGATAGAAAAATTAATATTTTTATCTTACAAATAAAAACAATGACAGGCAAAAGATAATTAAAACTTACAAATAAAAACAATGACAGGCAAAACATAATTAAAACTTACAAATAAAAACAATGACAAGCAAAACATAATTAAAACTTACAAATACAAAAACAATGGCAATAAAACAGGTTATATAACAGAGGCTGTACCACCTTTTAACTTGACACATTTAAAACATGAGAGTCATTTTATTTAGAGTCTTATGAGATGTGCTTATGTGCTGTGTGAAACGGGTTTGAGGCTGCGAAAAGCGCCTGTTAACATTTATTGTGATACTGCTTCTGGAGTCAATTACTCCTTTGTGTATTTTATCCAGTGTTGCGGTTTTATCTGCATGTTAAAATGTACACTTTAACGTTATCTCATGACCATAAGAAACGTGACTTTACCAAACATAATTTTGAGCATAGGCAGCATAGTTCGAAACACAGTTTAAGTGACCGAATCCTATGAAAAAAAGCCAAGGAACCACGGTGAGGGAATACGTGGATATTTATTAAACTCTAACAAACTCTACAAACAATTAGGCCTTGACATATACGGACAAAACACATAATACGTAAACATGTGATAAAGGACATGGCCGCAAGGCAGGTAAAACTTGTCTGAAAACCAATAAAATCATCTTCAAAAGAGGCACGAACTTAACACAGCTATTCTATATGTAGAACCAGATACTTGCGAGCTCTGTGCTGGACCAATATCCAGAACTCCAGAACCCAGTTTTAAACCATATTAAGACTATTATTAACGTGAAATACACAGATATGTAGACTCAGTCCTTTACATTTATTGAGCGTCATATAAACTGTGCATTGAGGATGCCGATGCTCATCTTCAGATCTTTTCTTATGATTTGTACAAGATGTTAAAGGCTTACATTTGGTGACCTAACAAAAGTGTCACAAATGTAAAAATTGTGGAAATATAACATATTAAATAATTGTATTAAAAATGGTTGAATATACACAACTGTAAAATGTATGCATGCCATACAAGGGCATAAGTGTTCGCACTCTTAATGTCCTTTCATCTCTTCTTTTGTCATACAAATCAATCTGTGGAGCGCCACAGTCGAACACTTCACATTTTCGGCTTTTAAATCTGAGCTTGCAAATTCGGTATTTTTTTTTCCCATTGCTCGTTTTACAGTACCATAATTAAAAAAAATACTTCATCATTAAAATGACTGTATTATTATTGTGTATTATAAAATGAAAGTTAAATTGAAATACTGTTGAATAGTTTATTCTATTACACAGTGATGCCTCATATTAAAAAAGAATCTTAAAAAGCCATTTTCTGCCTTAAAATTATTTTCTATAAGGCAACAGAACTGGTGAGCTGAAAGCAGCTTTACAAATAGTTTATATTGCCATTGTTCTTGTTACATTTATTCATGTTTTATTGCTTGATAAGCATTTTTCTGTTTAATTTTTTAACTAGTGGCCTGTTATAGACTATTTGAACTGGTTTATATTGTTGTCCGATTTTTCTGAAAATAAATATCCAGGAAAAACACTTATCCAACTCACTTAACATTGAAGCAAATTCATTCAAATACCTTCATACAGAAATAAGAATTAAGATTAATAAAAAGAAGTAAAACATCAGTCCAGTAGGTTAAAATATTTTTAGCTATATATATATATATATATATAAAATTATATTCTTGTTTATATTTTAAAAGAGTACTGTTTTTGGTTATGGTTTGCATTAGATTGTTAATGTCTAAGCATCAACACGTTTACTTCGTTTCACTGCCCATGCTGTTACAGCGACAATCAAACACACCACTATAACTGCTACACAAACTGAAATGATAATAACGTTCAAATTCAGGCCCGGATTTGAGATTCCTGGTGGGTTGAGAGCAGGCATGATGATCTTTGATACTTGAGCAATGTTGGATATTTCAGATATTGCATCATCATTGTCATCAGAGCGAAGAGCAAAGAAGAGTGTGGTACCATTCTCAACTGTCATATTAAATGAGTGTTGTTCTACTGATCCAGCCTCCTTAGGTGAGACGGCAGATGTGTTGACTAAAGAAGATTTGCTGAAGTTCAGTCGAAGCATTTCAATGTCATCGCTCCATCTGATCTCATAGGATTTAGCTTAAAAGTAAAATATAATATAAGGTTAATGCACAATATTGTCATTTCAATATAAAGTATTTATTTCAGCACTCAAGATTACGTTACACAATAAAAAAAACTTAAACAAACTTTTATTATAGCAAAATGTATGCTACCTGTTCCCTGGTCTAAGTCTTCACCAGGAGCTCTCCAGATGAGAAGGACCGTGTTCTCCTGGATTTCAGCATTAAGATCTGTGATTTTGTTTGGAGGATAAATTGGTGGATTTGAAATAGTAACCTGAAAACTTTCTCCAGTGGCTGTTCTGCTAAAGTTTACTTCAACAAGTGGTTGTTCAGGAACCGGAGGCTTCGGAGGGTTCAGCTCTACCTTATCTAAAAAGAGAAATGAAAAGATGCCATGCAATGTCACGGTTCACAATATTACTAGAACTACTGCCAGTTTCAAGCAACATTGCACAACAGTGATGATGTCATAGTCTACCATCCACCACGTATCCAGGTACATATAGAGCGCCGCTCTTTCTGTGGAGAGTAAATCTGGATTGTCCGTCTTTATTCTTCACTCTCACTTTCAAGCTGATTCTGCCTTTTACTAACTTTGTGAAATACATTGAATAGATCCCATCATTTTTGAAAGCATCTGCTCCTGTAACAGAAATAGATTTACAGTTTGTTTATTTATATTTTAGCATGTGTGTGTGCTTGAGAAAAGGATTATGGGTAATTTACCTTCTCCATTATCCAGTAGCTCTAATTGTTGCTTTGTCCCAGTTTCTGACTCCAGTGTGGCCTTCACTTCAGCATTTATTACAGGTCTGTAATTCTGACTAACCTCAGCAAACACAATCACAGGTTTACTGCCACTGATCAGCTGCTGATTCACATGTGCTTTAACTATGATAGGAGGAACATCAGAGCGAGCTGCTTGACTGGTTACTGTTATTGTCAAAGACTGAAGTCGTCCACTCAGAATACTGTACTTCCAGTCTCCAGCCTAACAAATACAACATAGATAACACAAACCTTTTAGGACTTTGTCTTCAGGATAACGCTTATCTAAATTATTCATGAAAAATATTTGTCTGTTTCAAAACTTTTTGTAAATGATTATTTAGAACATTTGGCCTCAATGCCTTTTTAATATAATACAGAAATACTAATGTTTAAAACTTATGGTTTGAACAATAAACTTCAGCCATAACTCCTGTATTGCTATTAAGGTCGTCATACCTCTGCAGTTCCTGGAATTTTTAGTGTGAGTGTCTTTGCTGATGGATCTTCACTCATATCTGTTTGACCGTAGTTGGACCCACTTGGCGTCTGTATATACACAGTAGGTGCACTGATTTCATAGATGATTAAAAAGCTGGTTTTGTTACCGACGGTCGAATCCACTGACACTGTTCCATTGAACCAGTCAGCTGTTCTCTTTCCCGTACTCTCCAGCTGTAAGCATATAATAAAAATAAAAACATGAACACATAAAATATTTAAAGTTTAAATTATATATTTACAATATAAAAGTCATAAAAGTCATTTACAACTTGCCAAACCTGAACTGGTTCTTTCCTGTAATCTCCAGTTGATATTGTAAGTGAAGCAAATGCATCCACCAACAGATTGGAGGTGATATCATCAGTTGCTATGATAAATATCCCATCTAATTTCAAAATGGAATGAAAGAGAAATTTGCATTTGATTGACTTTAAATACTGGCAGTAGGATTCACTCTCAGATAAATACCGTGGCTGCGAGACAGACACTTTTTAAACAAATTTATAGTTAAAAATTAAGATTTTTTTTTTAAAAATGTGTTTGATTGTCATACATTTTCAAACTCAACATCTACGTTTTGGGGGCCTGTGCAAACCTTGGGGATGGGGGAGGTCATATAACCATTAAAATCAACTTAGGAGCCAGTTGGTGTTAGAAGGTGTTGATCCTTTGTTTGGTCTGTGGGACCAATTTTTGTGTTATCACACTTACCAGTTCTGTCCGCCATTTCCTGCAGTTCTTTGGCGGCTTTGGGACCCAAAGCCAAAGTGTGTATAATGGCACCACTTTGTATTGCAGTATGAGAACAATCATTGACGTTGTCTGTTGCCTCACCATCAGTGAGAAAAATTATTTCATCTCCTAATGCATCCTTATTATCTGCTTTAAGCACCTGATGGGTATAAGAAGAAATACATAGCATTTACATTGAATATGTATTAACTTATATAATAATAATAATTTAGAATAATAACAAGGGCACCTCTAAGGCTTTATTGAGGCCAGTACAGACGCTTGTATATCCACTTGCTTGTGTTGGAAATAAACTGATGAGATTCTCTCTTGTGGTGTCACTGTCTATAAGAGTCAAGTCTTTAAGAGTTGAAGCATCAGTACTAAAGGTTACGATTCCCACTTTGCCTTGATCTTCAATGATGTGCCGTATGAAATGTGTGGCGGCTTGCCGCTGTCGAATAATCCTAGAGCCCTTGAAAATAAATTATATATCATGAAAATGAATTAGGTGATTGGGTTTTAAAACCCAAACTAATTTCTAAACATTAGTGAAAAATGTCCGTCATTGTAAAAATATTAACAGAGGAGTTATCTGTTTTTCTGACAAATGGAAGATATTTTGTTTGAAACTTGTTTTGATACAACCATTATTTCTGCAATACACACTTTATGTTTAATGTATGTTACTGCCACATACTTGCATGCTTCCTGAGACATCAAGGATGAGACAAACGACACGTTGCATTCTTTGCACAACAGTGAAAGATAGTGCTGGTGAAGGGGATGGCAGCGGTATTAGAGATTGAAGGGCATCACTGTCCACTGAATCCTCAAATATTACTGTCCATGTTGCTTTATTTCCACATTTCTCATTTTGCATGTTTGGGGCGACACCATTGTGATCATCTTCTCGACAAAACGCAACTACCTGAAAGAGTTTTTTCAGGTCTAATTGCAGATACAAAATAGAGTTTTCTAAGATCATTAGTGAAAATGCTTCTTTTCATTTTTCTAATTTAAAATGTATTAGAAACGCAGTTTGAGTAAATTTAAATGTATTCTCTCAAGACTCATATTGTTATTTTCTGTAAATGTCACTGAAGTAAATACTTACAGAATCCACACTTGGTAAATACATTATGGAGCTTTTTGTGTTTTGATCTTTGTTTGGAAAGAACTGACACTCTTTGGTAGGTATTGAAGTTTCAGGGTCAAGGACACACAACTGAGGAAATCCAGAAGAGTAATCATAATACTGGCCTGTAATGTGTTTACTACATCTATAAATGAACACATAGAAAATGTTGGTCATCCTTTCTGAATTATAACAATTTGGTATCTTTTTGATAATAAATCATTGGATTATAACCCTGTAGCTTGAACACCATTAGAAAAGTAGAATGGCTCGTCTTCATTGTATTCATCATATACTCCCCATCTCAGATGAGCCCATTCATGAACCAAAACCCTTCCTACAAACAAAAAAATAAAAATATTTCAGAAAATGAAAATAGCACATACAGTAGTTTGAATAATTTCATGATAAATGGATGACTAGTGACCTCTTAATCCATAAATCTTAATGAAACTGTCATCTAGGAGGAAGTTTGGGGTGAAGTGAATGTATCGACTCTCTGATCCACAATCTTCATACTGGTTAGTGTACGGATCATCACCACGCGCTGGATTATCAATTCTTATTCTGGCCTGCATTTGATTTACAATTTGTGTCAGAAACATGTGTTTGAACATTTATTTTGTCCAAACAAGACAATATGTCCAAATGTTCCATACCTTCTCAAAGGATTCTGTTCTTGATTTGATAAAATCAGTGCCGCTCCATTGAGCTGGTACTAATATTGTAATGTCTTTGAAATATACCTTTTTCTCCATTGCTTCAAAAAGATACAAAGAGCCCTCAGCAAACATGTCCTGTCCAAAATAATAGATAAAATAACAATGAACTTGCAAATGTAATGTATTTATTTTAAAAGAGGACAGTCTATACAAGTCAAAGAATTGGTTCTCTCACAATGTCTATTTGAGAAATAATACGAATAATTTTATAAAATAAAACTAATGTTAAATTCATCTTAAATTTGATTTACTTATTTATATTTCACACTAAACACAAGTGTAGAGAGTATCTATGTGTGATAAGCAGAGCTGGATTAGGGCCGTGAGTGAACGGCGCGTGTTGCACTGGTCTCGCATCTCTAACGGAGGAGATCCGGAAGCATAAATGGAGGAGCAACAGCAGTAGGGACGATAGAGAACCACTACTGGATTTTTTGTTATGTTTCATTATGTTTATGTGACCGGCATTCGACCGTGAAGGACCTGTATGCACTTTCGTTTAGTTGTTTGTGTATTTTATTAAAAGTTTGGTTTTACCGTTTTATCACTCGCGTCACCGTTTTTGCGGCGTTCCCTGATGGCCCTCGTCCTGTCAGAGCCATTGAGAGAGAGTTCTGCCAACTGAAGTCCAAAACGCTGGAGGATCACATAATTCATGGAGTTTTCAGATAGTTCAAGTAAGTTATGTTTTCTCTTTAAATGCTTTGTTTCTTTCATTTTATTATTCATTAAATGGCTTCATCTTTAAATGGGTTAGAAGTGTATCTCAGTTGGTCTATTTAGTCGCAGCTCCATGCGTAACTAGTAACTTCGGAGAACTATATTGAGAGCCTCCATGAACCGCCATTGCTGTGAAAAAACTGATCCATTGGAGTAAACAGAGTTGCAGAGACTCTCTCTCAATAGTTCTGATCCAGCTCTGCTTGTCACAGTACATATATGGTCTCTTAAGGCAAAATTATTAGTTATTGTCAATGCCTGTATATTCTAACACCCCATTTTATTAATTTAATTAATTATTCTTCTAAATAATTAAATATGGATAGGAAGGAAATGCAATGGACAAAATATAACTTATAAAGTTCATTAATAAGAAGAAAACTCAATGATTCTGTTGTCCTGCGGTACTGCTGAACTGATCGCCACCAAAATATCAGTGTATCCATTTCCCTCCAGTTTAATTCCAGAGCAGGTGGATGACAGCAGCATCCACAACCAGACAACAATTCTTGGGTCCATAACTGCAGAGTTACGAACTGAAACTCCAGAACCCACTTTTAAACCATATTAAGACAATTATTAACTTGAAGACACAGATGAGAATAATCTGCTCTTTACCGTAAAAAGCTTCTGAGTCAGCTATTGATTACTGTTTACCCTTATTGAGAAATAAACATGATCACTGTGCAGAATTGCAGAAAGGGATGCAACACCCAATTTGTTATCTGAACATATTTTCTTGCATATTTCCTTATAACTGCAAGATAAGAATGCCCTAACAATCACAAAATTGTTAAATTGCATAACAAAATGAAAGCTCACAATTGATAGTAAAGGAGTAACAATGTAACACAATACTTTATTTCCAATTAACAAAATTTTAGACTTTTTAAGTGTTCAAATTTGGGTTGGGTCACTGTGAATAATACTGCAAACCTGTTTAATGTGTGCATGTACTTACTGTAGTAAAAAGATTAAATGTGTGATAACAAGGTATCAGAACTGTCATGGTTCCACTATCATGTCATGTTTTATTCCTGTCTCGAGTGGAGCCATGGCATTGCCTGATGGTTTTATGTGGGAAAGACATGGTTCTTTCTCGTGTCTTGTCATTGTTCCCTACAACTCGTTCCTTGTCAGCCTCTCCTTAGTGCTAATCCCCAGCACCTGTTCCTCGTTATGATCCTGTGTTTGTTCCCTTAAAAACACCCTTGTGTTCATTGTCCTGTGCTCCTTCATTGTACCTTCATGTAGCTGTTGTGCTTTGTCCTTGCTATTACCTGTAGATCATACCTTGTTCCTTGTATGAGATGTTCCTTGTATGAGATGTTCCTTGTATGAGATGTTCCTTGTATGAGATGTTCCTTGTATGAGATGTTCCTTGTATGAGATGTTCCTTGTATGAGATGTTCCTTGTATGAGATGTTCCTTGTATGAGATGTTCCTTGTATGAGATGTTCCTTGTATGAGATGTTCCTTGTATGAGATGTTCCTTGTATGAGATGTTCCTTGTATGCATGTTCCTTGTATGAGATGTTCCTTGTATGAGATGTTCCTTGTATGAGATGTTCCTTGTTTCAGTCGTGCTGTTCCTGTACGTTGTACCTCGTTCCTTGTGCTTTGTCAAGTAAGTCTAGTTCAGTCTGTGTAAGTGTGTTTATATTCATGTTTGTTTTCGTAGTTTAGTCATTCAGTGTCCTTGTTTGCTGTTTAAAGTATCCTGTCTGGTTTTCCCCATTGTGGGTTTTGTTTTGCCTTTTTGTTTAGTCTTTGTAAATAAATACCTTTTGTTAACCCCTTCATCCACCTTGTCTTCTGCCTGCACTTGGGTTCTCCTGCCATGTCTTGCCGTAAGAACCATGACAAGAACAGATGTAATCATCATAAACCAGCACTTAGTTTGTTACACTTTAAGTAGTGGTAGTAAAAGCAGGACAAAATATTTTTGTCAAGTGTTATTTAACAAATAAAGGACAACGTATGTGCACCGCCTGCTACAGGCTACTTTAAAGGTCCAGTGGATGATATTTAGCGGCATCTAGCTAGCTCACTCCATATCCCCCTTTTAAAGCTGACACAGAGCTTAGATTTCGTCAAGTTTTCACTTCTTTGCCCAAGGAGATAACATTTACGAAACACGCTCTATAGAGCAGTTTGTCCATTTAGGGCTGTTGTAGAAACCGCATGGTCAATTACATGTAAGGGGACAATGAAGATAGAAATAGCTCATTCTAAGGTATAGAACGTGACTGGATTACAAAACCAGTCTTAAGTAGCACGGAAACATTTTCAGTAAAAGACAAAAATACATTGTATTGGTCAAAATGGTTGCTTTTTCTTTTATGCCATAAATCATTAGGATGTTAAGTAAAGATCACGTTCCATGAAGATATTTTGTAATTTTCCTACATTAAATATATAAAAACTTCATTTTTGTAAGTGGATGGACTGCAGCAGTGCCTCGATTAACAACTTCAAAGGCAATTTTCTCAATATTTTGATATTTCTGCACTCTTAGATTCCTGAGTTTTAAACGGTTGTATTTTAGCCATATATTGTCCTATTCTAACAACTCAAAAATAAATAGAAAGCTTATTGATTCAGCTTTCAGATTATGCAAAGATCTCAATTTTGAAAAATTGACCCATAAGACAAAGGTTTTGTTGTCCAAGGTCACATATAAAGCTTCATTATGTAAGGTCTTTATACACATCTAATGACATAGTCGTTTACATTATATTGCGTTTCTGTCAAAGATCCTCCAAAAAATTAAACACAGCACCTGTAACAGTGTAAAAAATGCAATACATATAAGTTTGAATTTAATTAAGTTACATAAAATTTCAAAGAGGACGGACTGCAGTTGATCTTTTCCACTGTAGATGAAACAGACTCTTTGTATTTTCCTTGTACTTTGAACTGTTTACAATTTATTTCTTACTACTGTACACAACACGTTTTCTTTTTAGTCTAATCTTATTTGTCTTTTAAAACATACACACAAACCAAAATACATTACGTGTTTGTCACCAATGAAAACTTCTGATTTGGAATAGATTCTGTTATACTCCGACACAGTAGGTGGCAATAACGAGTATCCAAAGGTGACGTTATTCGACCAAAAGCCGGAGCAGAATTACAATTGGGAGGCAAAGCTAAAGGATGTTTGCTCGAGACGCTTCCTATATTCCAACAGGGAGCGCATGACGGCTCACACGGCCAAATATTCCGCAGGTTTTTGCCTTTCTAAAGCTATAATACACTAGATACACTATAAAAACTCGAATTATGTATGATAAACACAGAAATTTGTAATCTGTATAAATTCTTTGGCAGTAACCACGAGGGGTCCATTGATTTCCATGAGCGCGGAGAAAAGTAAACACGTGTCATGCTTCAGTAGGTGTCTGCTTAGTATTTTACAAATAAAAAAATGCCCTGAATATGAAAGATGATCCAAATGACATCGAAATAAAAGTACCATACTGTCCAAACAATACGCGACAGCTCCCGGACCACGAAGCCACGCCCATGTTAGATCTCCCATTGGCACCGGTTGTCATTCTTCTCGCTTACTTTTTTTCTAGAGGAAAAGGCTCACCATGAAGTAAACAGATGTTTTTAGTGTCTAGAATAACATTTAACATATTCCACATCAAAGTACCATGTGATGTGTGAGTGGGGCCGTAAACTGAAAATCAAAACGGTCAACAGCACGTTAACCAGCGTGTATAGAGACATCCTGGCGCACATTGGTCGTGTTGACAATATTTTGCGCGATATTTTACGCGATCTGTCATTTGGCGAAATGAGCGCAGTTCTGTCGATGCAGAGGAGTTTGAGATGAACCTTTTCTTCACTACAGCGCGTAACGTACAGGAGGCCGAAAACTGAACAGGTCTGTGTTGATTCATTCTTACCATAGGCGTCGATGCAGCGATTTATATCAAACATATCGCAATAGTAACTAATGATGTTCATTCAGAAATGTATTGTGTTGATGCATGTTACGTGGTTTCCTTTAGGGAAAGTAGGGTGTGAATCTTTAGGTTGACAGCGAATCGATTCGCTTCACGATTCATTGGTTTTCAAAGTTGTTCATTCACAGCGATTTTATTCAGAGTGTCGTGCATTTATAAGGTTTTTGAAGGACTAACCATAATGTATACAAATTGTTTACTTGTTTATTATTAAAACTATGCTTAATATAATGAGAAATATATTTTTTTTTTAGGATAGGATACGATGGCTTTACGGTTGTTCATTTTCATAAAGGATGTGATCAGAAATCTAATCCAAATCAGTAAAATGATGTCTCAAGTTAATTATACATTAATTATAAACAGTTTAAACAAATAAAGCTTTTCTAATTTATTTCAATGTAAGTATTAAAGTAAATATGTTCATCATTTATAAGAAATATTTGCACTGTCAACAGGAGAAGAATCATTTGAGATTGTTCTTTAACTCTTCTAACCTCTTTCCAAAGTCCTGCACCCAATGGGTTGCTTGTTTAGGAGGCTCATACAGGGAGGACATCATGAACCTGAACGAGAAGAAACCCAACAAGTGGTGGACTGAACCAGACACATTTGCCATGTTGGCACTCATAGAGCGTATGGGTCTGGTCCATGAACTGGATAAAAAACGGCAGCGCAACGAGTCTCTCTTCCGCCGCCTCCGGATGAATCTCACCAAACGTGGCATCCACTTCACCGTCACCCAAATCCGCAACCGCTGGAAAAGCCTTAAACACAAGTACCGCAAGATCAAACTGGCGAGCTACCGAAGTCCGGCTGCACGCCTCTCCGCCATTGAGTCTTTCAGATATTTCCACATGCTGGATCGCATGTTGGTGCGCAGACCCAAGGCTGGAAATGAGGAGGATGAGCTAGCAGATGATCCTGTAGGACGGTCACTTGCGGACCTGGATGACCACACAGATAGTACTGTTACCGTTTTTCAATTGTCATTCACTCTTTGCATGAATGGATGGATTTAAGACTTTGTTTGCTTACCATCATGTCATTCCCAAGCTGAATGACTTAATTTTTTCATGTGGAACACAAAATAAGATGTTGAATCGATTGCTTTTTTCCCAAAATAGTGAGGAACACTTTTGAGGTCTAAAATCATACAGATTACAAAAGATTTCAACAGAAATGTTAGACTATATTCCAAGGCTTTAAAGATATACAAAATATAAGTCACACAATTCAGTGTTTCTAAAGATTTGAAATGCAATGCATAAGTGCTTTGGAATTCTGTAGTTTTATGCAGTTATGTAATTTTTGAGAGTGTGACGTCTGTTCCCCATAGGCTCTCATTGAATGGAGAAGAGCAGTATTATCATTTTTTTGTGTTTCACTGAGGAATAAAATGCATAAACACAAAATGTTTAGAAATAAATATAGCAGCGGATGAAATTAAGAGACCATTCCAAATTTGAATTTAATCTGCATTTCTAGATGTTTTGTGGTCTCCAGTCCGGTGTCTGTTGAATTTCAACAAAATCAGGTCATCCAACAGCAATGTGAAATACTGACCACAACACAGACACATGAAAACTGTGATGAAAATGTAGATTATCACATAAAAAATATTTTTGAACTTTTCTTAAACACTTGTAGAAATATACTGTTGTATTGCTTAAAGGCGAAATTGAACTTGTTTTCTTTGCAGTATTTGAGCTCTGAAAAAATACGGAGCATTTTATCTGTTATTTGGACCTTTTTATCCAGTTTCCATTTGCCGCAAATAAATGCAATTGAAATTTTCTTTTTAAATTTGGTAGATATTTTTACTGTAGTTCACAGAATGAAACAAAAATATAATTTAACTTAAACACTTACCTAGAAATAGTAAATTCGGAAAAACTTTTGAAATGGTCTCTTACTTTTTTTCGTGGCTGTATGTGTGTTTGGAATGTCATGAAGGTAAATTAAGAAAATGAAGATGAATTTTCATTTTGCATGAGTTTAAGGTTTCCTTTTTCTAGGGATCCACATGCTAATAACATTATACTATAGTCTACTCCTATATTAGCCTAAATGATCTAAAAGATTTCTTGTCAAAATGTTTGAGATGTCAACTGTAATAGATGTATTTGCTTCTTCCTGCTCTTCCAGATTCATGGCTTGAAAGCATAATCCCTAAATCTGAGCCTGACAACATGACTCCTAAATTAGACACTGACGCGGATGACGATGAGAATCCAGAAGATGTGGCTAGCTCCGAACCTCCGAGCTGGGCTTTGGGACCAGATGAGGTTATGACTCTTGGTTTGTCTGGAGAATATCTCTATGCAGTGAAGAATCTACCACCATCCCTATGCAATCCCAACAGCATGGAAAGTACAAGAGAGGCGGCTGACTTTAGCCAGGATGATTTTCCAGGTGAACTGCTGGTTAAATTATGCCATGTGTAATTACAGATGCTTTGGTAGCAATTATGGAGATTCAGGCAAAAAGATAAAAGTTCTTAACACTTGTTTTCAGCATAATGTAAAACTGTGGTAACAATTTTCGTATTTACATTTTTCAGCGGGAACACCAGAGGACACCAGCAGCCTCATCCTACAGCAGCTCACCATTTTGAACCACCGCCTTGGAGAACAGCTGGCAGAACAAAAAGCCTTCCATTGCACCATGCTGGGCATGATGGATCGTCAGATACAGGTCCTGGAGCAGCTCTCCAATTTCACCAGGAACCACCAACCTAAGCCTGAATCTACTGAGACGGACTCCTCCATCAGCCAGAAGGTTCAAGATGCCCTGCTGAGGATCCTGGGGCAAATGCAGCAGACTCAAACACAGACGCTTCAGCCATGTGCCCTGTTACCCATGCCCAAGACAGAACCTACACCTTCTTCTTGGAAGGTCTCTGTCTTGGAGGTTCATAAGTCGCCCACCGCTGATGTGGAGTCAGGCGGTGAGACTGAGAACTTTCAAACCCCGGAGGTGTACAATAACAGCAGTCCACCTTCTTTAGAGATTTCATCGTCAACCAAGAACTCTGTTTTACAGAATGGATTGTGTCATCACCATTGAATGCTTCTCTTTTGGGACTCTTTATCAGCTAGAAACAGTTAACACAGGCCTTTTGTCCATTAGATGTTGTAAGTTCTGATGTTTTAATCAGCAATACGTTTTTGTAGAAGAAGGAACAATAGACTTATTTATTTACTTATCTTGATTTCTAAGTAACAGTTGATCTGAATTATAGATGAAAAATAACTTCAATGTTTAGAATTTGCAGTTCAGAAAAAGGAAGCCTTTTTGCCTGTAAGGAAATATATTGGTCAGTGGTAAGACTGAAGATATGTTAAAGTTACACTTCTTCCAGTTAGGATTGGGGTATTTTCCCTTTAGACATATTAATGTGCAAGTTTTAACTATTAAGGATAATTTTAACATTTACCTCATGTAGTTTAGTATAAACATGATAAGTCTGTTGATTTGATAACACAATAATTGCTTGCCTCTAATGATAAACCATTTATTTTAATATTTGCCATGATATTGTGCATATGGTCTTTATCTCTAAATGCAGAATAGACCAGGGATGTTTCGAACAGGTAAAAAACCTGTTTTTTGAAAATGATGTCATTTGTGCATTTTCCTCATTATGTATGACTCGAAAGTTTTACAAACAAAACACCCACAAAATCTGGGATGAAAAGTGAATTTATGCAGGATATTGTTTGATAACGCTGGTATGTTTTATGTTTGAATGATAAAAATCATAATGATAAAAAAAGTAGATTTTTATGCTTTTTATTTGCATTAATTATGTTGGATTGACAAAGACAACATACTGTTATAGTATTTAAACGTATTATTATTCTTCCGAGCACAATCTGATGACAGTAACTCCTAGAGCTTTGAAGCTACATCCATCAAAATTTCCAAAAACCTTCAGACTGGTCTTCCGGAGTGTGTTTTATATTTTCTTAGTGATCCGGGTTCTAGTATTTGAAAACCGGAGATTTCAAAATCACCAAAATTCCCGGAGACTTAACATTGCGACAAACTTTGACGGCTCATAAAGAGTGAGGGGGTTGTAGAAACTTGCTGGTTTCCACGTTTGAAGAAGCTGGCAGGTTCTGTAAAAACACATCTCACCGTAGTGTTTAAATTGTACCCCTGGGTGTTAGAAACTCACCCAAAAAGACTTATAATGGCACAGGAAATATGCCATATAAGGCATTTTAAAAGCCCCAGATGGAATATCTTTGCAGTACAGTCTCACAAAAACAAGGGGGCGGGCACAATTTACTCAGGCAACCAATCAGTCTATCAGGATCATCATGAAGCCACGCCCATAGCAATCATTGACAGCAGTCTAGCATCCGATCCCATAGATTACCATTATAAAAGGCCCAGATGGATATCTTTGCATCACAGTGTCGTAAACACAAGTGGGAGGGCTCAATTTACTCAGGCAACCATTCAGTCTCTCAGGATCTTCATGAAGCTATGCAGCAACACCCATAGCAACAAAGTAGATCAACTAGGCAACCGTTTAGAGACCTATATCTCTTCATCAGAACATCGTAGAGACACTGGGGTTGGTTCGTTTCACTTGTGGCTTGGAGTATTATCAATTATCAGCTGCCAAGCCACACCCATATCAACCAAACAGATTAGCTTTGCAACCGTTTAGCTAGACCGATTGCTGCGTCCCAATTCGCATACTATCCATCCTAAATAGTATACGAAAATAGAATTAGTATGTCCCAAATCGTAGTATGTTGAAAAGAGTATTCTACCCAGATGGTCTACTACTTCCGGTAGAAATTTGATGTGCAGAATGATGCACAGTTTAACGGCTAATATGAACCATAACTCACCGCGAATAGGCATAAATTAATAAATATAAGCACATGTGAAACAATAAATGAATAAAGAATTAAATGGAAAGAAGAGCTGTATTTTGATGTTTGTGACAGTTAATGGCCACAATGTTGTCTAGGCAACATGTCTATTTCCGTTTCTTGTAAGTATGTACCAGTGTCTGCATAATGTTTTGCTACACACTAAAATGTATACACTTTTCCATAACAGAAACAGTACATACTTTTAGTGCATAGTATAAGTAGGCAAATTGGGACGCATGAATTATCTCTGCATCAGAACACAGTAGAGACATATGGGGCCCTGTCCCAAATGGTGGTCCCTGGTCTTGTGGACATCCTCCGAGTCCACACTTGGTGACGTCAGGAAGTGCAGACCTATAGGGCACTAGGCACGAGTACACAAGGGTATGTGGGGGTGCATTTTGGGACAGACTTGAGGTCATCAGACCGGAAAGAGCAAGTGGTGTTTTCTAACTCTTGCGGCACTTTGTTGTCATTCGCTGCATGATCAGTCTGCGAAGCGGTGCATGAAGTCGACCACACTTGTCCCATTGTTGTTATTTGGGAGAATTAGGACAGGAGCTGCCTGTTTTTATAGTTCTGTATTTCATATGTTGATATGCCACCCAAGCATTATGCAATGGAAAGTTATGTTTGTAATGCAATGGTTTGGCATGACGTACATGTAACTGCGTATGTATATTTATTTACGTGTATATACTATACGTAATGTGCATAATGTCTTCTTAATATGCATATGTGTTGTTATTTAATATTTCTCTATAATATAGAAGCTGTGTTGTTCAGCTTTACAGAGCCCGGAAACAATTACATATAAATCTATAACAAAACATGGCTTATTACCTTAAATAAGAAAATGCACTGCGTTAAACGTTTGTATTCTGGAATATCTGCCTTAATAGAAAATAAATAAGCAATAATGTCAATAAGAAATTAATTTGGAATTTGATAACAAATTTTTTTTTTGAAATGTTTCCGTCATGTTTATATGTATATGTCTGACATCCGGCACACTCCTCCCCGTTCGCAAGGACTTCTGGGTTGCAAGTTGTGTTGAGCCCCTGCTGCAGTGCAGGCTACGGCGAAGACCGAGTCACAAAGTGGTTGCTGAAGAGCACACTCCAGAGTGTAAATATGACAAATGGGACGCCATAGTAACCAAACAGATTTGCTTGGCAACCGTTTAGCTAGCCCTACATCTTATCCCAGTTTTCACAGACTGGGGTCGTATTTTATTTGTTTCAATCATATTAGAAAATGTTTAACCGAAAAGCTTTCAAATTATCATAAACTGTTCAAGCCAACATAAAGTTTGTTCTCAAACTTTACTATCTAGTATGAAATTACGATTCGACACAGGTGGTCTTCAGTATGGCATATGTGGTCTTGGTCCCCTGTAGTGTTAGACTTACTAAATTTACCTAATTATATATGCAGCAATACACCCTATAGACATATCAGAATTCATTCCCAGAGCAATGCACACAACTTTCTTGTGTAGTCTATATAGCACAACCTTCCTTTTTTCAAAGTCTTTTTTGTTTACCAACGACATAACATGACATTACCAAACCGCAAATGGTTTCAATGATGATAACCCTACACCACTCCCCAGTTTTGAAAATAATTTTATTTTATAATATGTAAATTATTGTTGTGTAATCTTTAAAGAAAATGGTAAAATAGTATACAGTACACAGTTTGCAGTACGCGAGTTGTTGCAGTTATATTCCTTAGCACAAGGTGGCAGTATCGGCTATTTCTGTCAACGCTACGACCGAGTGAAACGTGACGGATTTGATCTGTGTTGCTGCTTCTTTATAAATGTATTTTTATTTCATGACGAAAGCTACGTACAAGCAGTAAGTATTTTAAAATGTGTGTTTATATTTACAAGATATGATTTTGATGTTCTTTGGGGTTGTATTACGAATAAATATGTTAAATAACATAAAATCCTGTGTCAGTAACAACATGCTAAACATCCTTGCTAACAGCTGGGAGCAGCATTCTAGCAGGCATCAGTTTTGACAGTACAGTGTAAACATTACAGTAACATCATTAGATGGATGCAGGTAAATGAAATCCAATAGAAACAGTAGTTATGCTGTATATAATTTAAGCGTTTTGTATAAATGCACGTATATATTGCGATCACGTCAACAGGACTTTTATTTATTCTTTCAGCTATGGCAGATGATGTTTTGTTTGAATTCCTCCACATGGAGATCGTGGCTCACGTTTACAAAGAGCAAGCGACCCGGGAGGACATTGATAAGGTAACATGACAGGTTCTTATATGACAAGTGTGCATAGGATTCCAACTTCTTGGTACAAATTCTGTGGGTTGGCTTCATTTGGCTTTTAAAAAGGCTTTGAAAAACCAATACAATACGTGTAACCAAATATTTATATAAAAAAAAACGAAAAAATGTAAATAAAACAAAAATGTAAATAAAAATAGCCAATTTTGCTAGGGGAAAAACCAAAGATATATACAGTCATGGCCAAAATTGTTGGCACCCCTGAAATTTTTCCAGAAAATCAAGTATTTCTCACAGAAAAGTATTCCATTAACACATGTTTTGCTATACACATTTTTATTCCCTTTGTGACTATTGGAAAAAAAACAAAAAAACGGAGGGAAAAAAGCAACTTTGACATAATGTCACACAAAACTCCAAAAATTGGCTGGACAAAATTATTGGCACCCTTTCAAAATTGTGGATAAATAAGATTGTTTCAAGCATGGGATGCTCCTTTAAACTCACCTGGGGCAAGTAATAGGTGTGGGCTATATAAAAAATCACAACTGAAAGCAGACAAAATGGGGAGAAGTTGACTTGGTCATGGCATTGTGCGTCTGTGTGTGCCATACTAAGCATGGACAGCAGAAAGAGGAGAAGAGAACAGTCTGAGGACTTGAGAACCAAAATTGTGGAAACATATCAACAATCTCAAGGTTACAAGTCCATCTCCAGAGATCTAGATGTTCCTTTGTCCACAGTGCGCAACATAATCAAGAAGTTTGCAACCCATGGCACTGTAGCTAATCTCCCTGGACGTGGACGAAAGACAAAAATTGATAAAAGGTTGCAACGCAGGATAGTCCGGATGGTGGATAAGCAGCCCCAAACAAGTTCCAAAGAAATTCAATCTGTCCTGCAGGCTCAAGGTGCATCAGTGTCAGCGCGAACTATCCGTCGACATTTAAATGAAATGAAACGCTATGGCAGGACCCCACTGCTGACACAGCAACATAAAAAGCAAGACTAAAGTTTGCCAAGGGTCCCTTGACTGTGTGCATGGCATCATGAAATCTGAGGATTACCAAAGGATTTTGGGTCGCAATGTAGGGCCAAGTGTCAGAAAGCTGGGTCTGCATCTGAGATCGTGGGTCTTCCAGGACAATGAACCCAAACATACTTCAAAAAGCACCCAGAAATGGATGGCAACAAAGCGCTGGAGAGTTCTGAAGTGGCCAGCAATGAGTCCAGATCTAAATCCCATTGAACACCTGTGGAGAGATCTTAAAATTGCTGTGGGGAAAAGGCGCCCTTCCAATATGAGAGACCTGGAGCAGTTTGCAAAGGAAGAGTGGTCCAAAATTCCTGATGAGAGGTGTAAGAAGTTAATTGATGGTTATAGGAAGCGATTGATTTCAGTTATTTGTTCCAAAGGGTGTGCAACCAAATAATAAGTTAAGGGTGCCAATAATTTTGTCCAGCCCATTTTGGGAGTTTTGTGTGACATTATGTCAAATTTGCTTTTTCCCCCTCCTTTTTTTTGTTTTGTTCCAATACACACAATGGAAATAAACATGTGTATAGCAAAACATGTGTTAATGGAATGCTTTTCTGAGAGAAATACTAGATTTTCTGGAAAAATTTCAGGGGTGCCAACAATTTTGGCCATGACTGTACATGCATGAAAATAGTAACATGACTGTAGAATATGATAAGCGTTCTGGTTTTCGTATTTTTCTTTTTTTTATTGCTTATGTTTTCTTTCCTAAGGAAAGAGTTACGTGTGTATCTACTCTAGAAGGAATGGGCTTCAGAGTTGGACAAGGTCTGATCGAAAGGTTTACAAAAGACTGCCCCAGTTTCAAAGATGACTTGGATATTATGAAGTTTGTTTGTAAGGACTTCTGGAGCACCATCTTTAAAAAACAAATCGACAACTTGAGGACTAACCATCAGGTCTGACTTTTAAAAACAATGCAATAATACAGAAGTGGCATTTTAGCTATGATTATTATCTGTTTTTTTCTCTCTCTTTTTTGTTGCAGGGCACATTTGTCTTACAGGACAATACATTTGCATTGCTGACACAGTTTTCCATTGGAAAGCAATACCTTGAAGATGCCCCTAAGGTAAGAATCTCTATTATGTTTAGGTTTATACATATTTATAAGGCACATTCTGCCATATATATTTATTAATTTAATATATTTTTATCCTTTGTTAGATCATAATAATGAATCTCTTTATGTTTTTTTTCTTTGTAGTATTTAGCTTTTTCTTGCGGTATGATTCGGGGAGCTCTGTCCAATCTGGGCTTGGAGGGTGTAGTGACTGCAGAGGTATCTGTAATGCCATCATGTAAGTTTGCGCTGTCTTTACAAACATGTTTTTTTTTTTTACCTACTTAACATTTAAAATATTCTGAGCTGTTTAAAGTGTTATACAAATGAAAGCTTATTCAAGGTTATGTGACATGTGTTCACTATCTTTTTACATGTTTGTTGTTTGTAGGTAAATTTCAGGTTGTCATTCAGAAAACCTAGAATGCACTTGGGAAACTACAGCCATGTTTCATCAACTTTATTTGAATTACAAGAAACAGGATTCTTAATGTTTACATCAGATAGTCTCTTTACAATGTTATATTTGAGTCCGTGCTGTTACATTTTAGTGACACAGTTTACACAATTGCTGTTTTCTTATATTTCCTGTATTTCAATTTTCCAAGCCCCTTAACTTAAACGTTTTATTGATAATGATAAAAAACATTCTAAACGGCATGCCTCTTCATTACAGTAAATTAATAATTATGGTAATGGATGGATATTTTCAAAAATATGACAGTCTGGGTGTTTTATATTTTATACACTTTTTGTTTATTTAAGACAATAAGAAATATTTGATGTTAAATGTTGAATGCATTTTGTCACAATTATTTCAGAAGTTTTCAACCAATAACTACAGCTATCTTAACCCTAACACAGACAATTTGCAATTCAACATTTATCTGATTGATTATTTAATCGAAGATGTTACAGAAGAAATTATTGGACTTTTCTAAAACGGCAAGCAGCGGTTTGTTTTTTTAAGGTGAATAAGTTTTCAAGTGTTTGGATACAAATATGGGTTATTTTTTTATACCAGAAGAGGGCAGCGTTTGTCAACCAGTTCAAATGCCTCCAGACAGAGTGAAAACCTCAAAAGTTTTTTGTTTAATGAACTTGTATACAAGCTTCTTGCACTTCAGTTATTCTAAGATCTCTTTACAGCTGGTACCTCGCTTAATCAAAGCTTTGGTTCTTTTTGTTGTTTGTAAAATTTATAAATGTCTGAAATTAGGTCATTGGACCGTTTACTTGCTGTATACTGTGTTTGTTTTTTGTTAACGTTCATATCTGGAAAAAAAGATATAAAAATTTAAATAAATAAAGGATTTCAAACTACAAATGTTTGTCTGACTTACAGAATTAAATTAGGAAAATTTACTGACTTCCTTAAAATAGATACTGCTGAATAGTGAAAAAATACTTATTATATAATATGTAGTATTCCTGACTTATTTTAGTATAAATGTAGATTCCCTTTATCTAATGGGCAATAATATCTTAGCATTGTTAAACAAACTGAAATTACAAATTAAAAGATTATGAGTTCATTTTGGCTTTGATGCATATATCACTGAAATATGTCATGAAATCTTTAACTACAGAAAATGTATATAGTCTTTGCATTCATTTTTCTTGAATCTGTATAACAAAGTTTTATAACAATAATTTGTAAGCATCTAAAACAACAGACATGTTTAAAGGGAGATTTGGTCAAGAAACGCCACAGTTTTTATTCAGAATGACAAATTCTCATGTAAGACTTTTGTGTTAATCTGTAAAAAAAACCCAGTGAGATAAAACACCACATGCTCTTTTCCCGTTCATAGAAGCCAGGCTGTTATTTTGTAACTCATTTGTAGTTTTCCCCACGTTTTCAGACATCTAGTGTGTAAGGTCGTGCTCTCTTCTCCCCTCGATTATTTGTCCCAGAAACCTTCTTCTGCTGCTGTAAGAAACAAACAAAAAAAGTGCCGGGCTTAAATGGAAGGCCCGCATAAAGAACTTTAGGAAGGCTTCCCCAGTGAGAGGCCATTCATGTGCTCTCTTTTGTGGAGCGTCTTTTCCTTTGCTGCCGGCGGAGGTAAATAAACGCCCTCATCCAGAGCGCCAGCTGTCTCTCTTCTCCTGAGATGTCATGAAAGGGTTAGTGGAATATCCTAGACAAGAGGGTCTGCAGCTGAGCCCGAAAACAGCCAACTTCAAACACGTCATGTCCAAGCAAACCGCAAGAGTTTCCTCGAACTGTTCCGGTTACTTTTGAACCGATAGGTAGCAACTCTTTTTTTGAAGGCTGTTTGTTTGCCTTTCTTTTACACAATTGCAATTGGTGCAGAATTGATCTATTATGTGTCATATTTGTGTTACTCAGAACTCTTGTCTAGGAAAAGTTACTGACATTCCGTAAATAATTGAACTAACGCTCTACTGTGTCTTATCATACATTGTTCTGGACCAAATATGATTTTTGTCATTGTTTTTACAACATTTCCCTTACCCCAACTGTTTGTAGATTGCTTTAGTGCAAGAAGTTAAATTGTTACTTTACATTGTATACTTTCCAGTTCTCTCAATCTCCAAATTTTCTAGTGAATTGTTACATCGGAATTTCTCAGTTTTGTAAATTTTCATGTCTTGACTGTTGCCACAATTTTTAAATGACTTGAGCCAATTGAAAAAATTATATTCAACAAGTCCCTAGAAAGTTTTGAAGTTGAGTTGATTTATTTTATGAAATTTTGGAATATACTCTGTATAACGCAATAGTGGAACATGGTACAAACAACTGTTAGATCATGTAATCTTCATATTAATGAAGGCTTTGTTTTACAGCTTACTAAGTTTAACAGTCTGTGCCATAACAATGTTTTCTGGAAGAAAGATTCCCTGTTAGTAAAGAGCCCATCTGCCAGTCGCCTGTGAGACTGCTTTTAAATGTGTTTATTACGCATTCCTTTGGCTAACTTGCATTCACTAAAAATCAATACACAGCGGAGCACAAAAATGATAAACTACAGCAGGACAATGCAATCCACCCACTCGTGTGTCTTTATCCGCACCAACCGGGCCTGTATCCTGCCCTCCCGTACACTGCTCGAGCGCTGCTGGTGCTAGGGGTGGGGGTTCGAGGGGTGTATGGGACTATGGGAACTCGAGTCAGTGAGACGAGCTGCAGCTGGTTTGTGCAACAAGAGGAGCACAAAATCCCACCAAAACACTCTACTGGGTTAAGTGCTCGGCTTACTGCAATGTCTTCACGGGCCGTCTCATTAAACCCTATTTAGTGTACTGGACAGGAATTGTGGGACATTGTAAGGTCAACAATAGTGTCAATCACAAAACTATTTGGTCTTTAAAGTTATTTATCATGCTTTGGAGAGCTGTGGGTTCATCTCAGTCTTCATTCGCATACTGTATAAAATATTACGTAATATAAAAACTGAGACAACAACAAAACAATATTTTTTGTGTATAGGTTTAAGTCTAACTTTCCAAACTTTTGGTGTTGTGCATGTTACATTGTTTATTGTCCCACAGAAAGGCATCTTTGTTTCTTGTAGCCATATTACACCAGACCTTTGTTCTTAAAGAGTCACAAAGCTACAGTCTGGCAATGAGAGACAGGAAAAAATGGGTTTTGTCATCTATGTGGATCGTAGAGATGTTCAACAGGACAAATCCGTGGACGCTGGGTTGAGGGGTGGGAAAAAATGCATTTTAAAGTGGCAAACAATAACATTTAATTTGCCACTCTTATTATAAAAGGGAGCCAGGCAGTAGTGTCTTTGTAAAAAAAAAAGAGAAAGTGGTGCACAATGCCTGGATATCTGCAGTCTTTCTTTTAACGGCGCTGAAAGGATTACACTTTTAAAAAGAAAAAAACTAAAGACCTGTACCTAATCACTTCCCCTGGTAATTCCTTTACTTGCTTGAAAGAGGGGGACAAACCGTAGAGGGATATCAAGAGGATTTGAGAAATGGGGGAAGGAGAGGTGGTGCAGTCTGTGCTTCGGGAGTTTATTAAAATTATTTGGTGGTGGAAAAAGGAACAGTTATGTTATTTGTTTTGTTTGACATTTTAAGGTATGAAATGAACATGTTTCCTATTTAACTTGTTAAAGTTTATGTAATCGATCCCAATCAGGCTGGACACAATTGTTGTGTAGTTGTGAGAATGAGATACAGATACGTAAGCTTTAGAGTCAGTCAGCCATCAAAATTTCCAAATGTAAAACTTTCCATTAGAAACACTTGGGGAACAGGCACCCATACTGTTAACTAACTAGTAAACTAGTGTGAGACAGCTTTACCTCAATAAAAAATACAATGAAATAAGTAATATTTTTTTAAATACATAAACACAATAACAAAAAATTATAAAAAAATATATAAAATAGATAGATTGTCTCTACTAATTTTCGTTTTTCATTTGCTAAAGCTAGAAAGCTACATTTGTTCATCCTACACTGTTTACCTAAAGAAAACCTGCCAGAGATAATCCTTCATTGGAATTCGCTCAGCCTCTGACTCTCTCCCAGCTGAGTCATTTTATGTAACCACTGTTGGAATCCGACAGGATCTCCTTCTTCTTCAAAAAAGAACCTCCTTTTTGTCCATCTCCCCTCACCCCATCTGCCTCGCCACTCTCCGTCATCCCATTTGGCTTCTCCATGGTGATGGAACATTTGTGCAGTGATGGACGGTCGGATATACGGACCCTTTGCTTCTTGCTGACTCTTCTATGAACAGTCTGCATTGCTCCGAGCCTTTTGTCTGGGAGTCTCGCTACGTTCTCTGGTTCTAATTGAATCAACAGGATTGCTGTTACGAAGAGTGCGGAGGCAAGGGTGTCTCCTGGAGGGCAATGGAAAGGTCGGGACCTCTGAACCCAGCGCAGTACCTGCTGGGCATGGCCCACTAGTGTCAAACCTTGGGCGCTGGGATGAATTAGTAGCGTGTTTGTAATGAGTCCCAGCTGGAGCGCAGAGCTGGAGTCATTATTTTGGTTTTTACAGGAAGTTGGTTGGTTTATAGAATGATAACTTAGGAAATAAATCTGCTGCTTGAAAGGCAATTGCGAAACTGGAATTTATGATTATTTAAAGTGTCAAATTTCCCAAAACAAGACTAGTATTTGTTGACCCTTTAAGAGTACAGCCTATTCTTTCAAACCAAACCATTTCAATGTATTGAATAATGTTTTTTTTGTGAAAACTACAGTATAGAGATTAATTCAACAAATTGCAGCAAAAATCTATTTGGCTGTAGTTAGAGATCAGCAGAACCGAATGCCTGTGGGAAACATAATTATCTTTACAAGTATCAACCCCAAAGCTCATGTTGGCAACATAGGAGGGGCAACGGTGTTGACGTTCACCTCCCCCAGCAAACCCCTCAGGCGTTGCAAATCAGATAGATATCCTGATTATTTGTCAAGAGTCTTCAAGAAGGAATAAACAACAGGTCTGGATAATGTAGGCCTGCTTTGGATTCTGGGGTCTTTACGCTGTCACATGGGGGGTGGGTGGTTTTTAAAAGTCCTTCGAGAGCGAGTTACAGAACAAAATCATCTTGTGACAGAAATGATTTAAGAGAAAAGTAAACTCGATAAATGACAAGTATCACAATATTACCCCTTAACAGTGCTAACAATACTTTTATTATTGATTATTTTCCTCGCTTAATTCTAAATAGTTCTGATTTGCTGTCAGTAATGGTGGTTAAGATTGTGTTCAGTTTACTTGTGTTTTGATCAAATAGAGTACCGCAGAGATTACATTTTTTTGTAAACTATAAGTAAGCCTATGGATTTTTCCAGTAGACTTGGAAGATAAGATCCGTGGTTAACAAAGTTTTATGATTCTTACACATTTTGTCTATCAAGATAATCGTTACAGATTAAAACAATATTTACTATTTTTAAAGCCTAAGTAAAAATCTATGAACAGTCTACAATACGGTCACTTGATATTAACGTCACCACTACCAAGTCTCCGACAAACTTTAATAAAAACGTGTGGTAAGTAATTACGTGAATTAATCCCCCTGGTGTGCAGTGTGTTGGTAAATTACTCTGAAAAAGTAAGTAATTACTAGTTACATATCCAATAGTGTAATACGATTACTTTACAAATTACTCTCTCCAAAAAGTATTTAATAACTTATTACTAACAATTGATTAAAATTGATTCAAGGATAGACATGAAACGACTTTTTGATCCATTCAAAATAATATTAAATAACTTCATTAATTATTCTTATTAATTGACCAAAGAATACAAATGTGAGAAAGATACTTTAAAGCATACATTTTAAAATTAGTCTTATACATTTGATGTCATTTCCGCTATTGAATATGTTACACAGTATATAGTTCAATGACATCAGAAGAAACTGTAATTAAATTGTAATTAAGATTACAGTAATCCCTTATTTTACTTTAAAGGGAAAATTAATTAAATTACAGTAACTAATTATTTAGTAACTAGTAACACCCAACACTATTTCATACAAAAATACGTCATCTCTAAGGTTCTCTATTAAATCACAGTGCTATGAAATACCGTTTAGTTAATCTAACGCATAAAGACGATGATTAAATGGTACTGCATAGCAATGTGACTGACCCATGCAGAACGCCTTAACAACCACATAGCAACATCCTGACCACCACCCAAAACACGATAACAGCAAGGTTTTCGTTTCCATACACAACAAACACAGTTTGTTCAGAAAATCTTAAAAAAATGTTTCCCAGTGTTTTCTTATTCTATTAAACTATATTTTTGTCCACTGTACCCTCTATTTTCAAAACCTTACACTTTACTTGAAGAAGAACCGTATACGTTTTTAGATTGTTACACATTCTACCCTAACTCATGTCTGACTATAATTTCCATTACATTGGTGTGAAAAATAGACCCACAACTCACATGACTGTCTTTTCAAGGACAGTATTAATACACAGCATATGCACAGAGAACAAATCGGCTGTTATTTTTTACTAGTATTGTCTAGATATGGTGAACTTTGTCTTCTCATAGTCTTGACCCACAGGTTGTTCAGTAGTTAGGGCTCATCCTATCTAACAGAGAGAGATCTCTTCTGGAAGAGTGCAGTGTTCCCTTTGTTCACTGCGTGGAAAATTTCAATGTAGGTGCTCAGGCATGCTCTGGAAGGCAAATCCCCAAGGCTTGCCCGAATCTCATTAGAGGACTTTCCAAAGTTTATTATGATTGGACGGCCCTGTGAAAGGAAAGCAAGGGCCTTATGAGTGTGGGGTAAGCCTGAGTTTGTGTGTGTGGGGATAGAGTAAGACTCATTCCCATCCAGGAAGCAGATGTTATGCGATGGCCAAACCACTCTGAGACAGATATTAAATGTCAGTTTTTCTTTACTTGATGCACTGCGTATGGGGCCAGTGTTTCTATTCCTCGATCCTTATGAATTCCCATAAGTGCAAGGATAAGTGTTTTTGAGTAGTGTTTAAACTAAAGGCATAGCCACGAAGGTGACCAGCAGGGGGAGGCTTTGAAAACAAATCTCCTCGTTGCGTAGCGAGACTGGGCCCTCGGCAGGGAGCGAGCCAGAGTGCCATGCACAACACAAAGCCTAAAGAGACTTCCTGTGGGGTGAAGGATGGAAAAAACATCTTGAGAAATTAAGATGAAAAGCTTTATAGCTTTTGCACGTATATTGCTTCTAGTTTTCTGTTCATTGCTTTGTTAGGTCATATACAACACATGGATGTTGGCATTGTTGAAGGTGAAGACCAGGTTTTGTTATTTATAGTGACACTTCAGCCAAGAAACCAAATTTTCCCATGTTTTACTCACCCTCAAGGCATCCTAACCGAATATTACTTTCTTCTTCTCAATAATGTGGTCGGAATTATAAAACCACGTATCCTTTTTCTTCCAAATGTTAGAATGGGAGTGAATGGAAAACAAGCCTCTGGTTCACGCGCAGTCCAGGTATAGCAGAAGTTAGACATTATCGTTAATCTTAAACAAATGCATCGATTCGCTTCAGAAGACCTTTTTTAAAACCAAGTAGCCGTGTCGAGCAGTTCTTTGACCGATGGATTGACTTTTTGGAACTCCAAAAATTGCCCCAAATCACTCCCATTTTAACCCTTGAAAGCAAAAGGATACGTGGTATTATAACTCCGACTGCTTTATTCTTCGGTTAGGTTGCCTTGAGGGAAAGTAAAACACAGGGATATTTTGTTTCTTGACTGAATTATCCCTTTAAAGGATTTAACTATGTAGGTTGGGGTAAGTTATGCACAATTTCTGTTACAGCATTTGTGTGGTTTTCTACATGCATGTCAGGTAAAAATTGTGTTTATGGAATTTATCACTGTAAAAATTGACCAATTTCAGCTGCCTTAAAAAAAAATTCTCACATAAAATTAGCTTGAAATAAAATGAGTAAACCGATAATGACTAAATAAAATTATTTATGAGTCAATTGAACTTAATTAGATTGAACTGACGTAAAAAAAACTTTTAAAATACAATTATGATTTTTATAATTCAGTTCAATATAATTTAAGTTTACTTGACTCATAAAGCTATGGAGTCAATAAATAAGTATTTATTTACTTATTATCAATTTACTGTTTGTGTTATAACCAGACAGAGGAAGTTTCAGAACACCGTATTTAGATTTTAAAAATACATTTCATTTAGCTATGTTCTCAACAGAAACAAGGACATTCTGTGTAGTTTTACCGCTCTACATGTGCTTTCGTTTATGGCTCTGAGAAGATACTCTTACCCAGAGTGACTTACTGATATACATATTGTCCTTTCTTCAATAAACATTGCAGTTTTCCATTTCATTCAGAACTTTGCTTTGCCAACAGTGATTATTCACTGGCTGTACAGTGTAAACAACTTTAAAAAGACAAATAGCCTACAGCCAAAATGCAGCAGCTCATCCATAAAGTCTGTCAGTAAAGAGCGGCTGTGTCCTCACTGCATGTGTATGATCGTGTGTTTTGTGAAGACTTGCCTTTCTCTCGACTTCACTTGTTTTCTTTAGAGTAACTGGACACCTTCTCCCTCCAGGAGTGCTTTTCAGTAAACTAGCCCCTATCTTTGCCTTAGATGTTCTCACTGTAGCGATCACACACTATTGTTAGACAAACACACAAAACTCTTGAAGTCTGGGGATATACTGTATATCATGCTTATATATAAGGTTTCAGAAAGAAAATGTATTTGATGTGTCCACCTCTATAGGCACACGCATACTCTAAGTTTACCTCGCAGCCTGTCTGAAGTGCTTGTTGTGGTTTGTCTAAGTTGTGCTGAATCACAAGGGCCCGGTTTACTGTCAGATTCTATGTACATGATGGAATGGGTCTACACTAAAAGAATAAACATATAAGATTAAACATTTAAGGCTACAGCATATAACAGAACTCACTGCTTAGATGGAAATTAATGACGAAAATGTTGGGATGGAAAAGTGTAGTGTTGATCATAATGTGCACAAATAGCAAACTTGTTAAAATCGCGATTAAAATAAACTTACTAAATAAAGTCCGGACATGTTTCATACACGCCCAAAGTATGTGAAGGCCTGCTCTCACTCTTCTTTGACTAATATATGCACGTATAAGTGTCAGCTATAAACACTAAGGATGCCAAAATTACTATATAAACAGTACACATGTGTGACCCAGTCTCATAATTGATTTAAAGCATCAAAGTTTGATTTCAAGCATTAATTTTGCATTGGTCTGGTCTTACTCCATCAATATTAAAGCTATCGAGGTTTCACAGAATATTCTTATGAAAGTCTGTACATTAATTAGATTTTATGTAGAAAACAGTGAATCACAAACAAACACTTAAGCTGTGTTTTCACAGGCACATATTGTAATATCTCATCAACAACTATTAAAAAGCATTTTTATATTAAAGAGAAAAGAAAAGAGTTTGAAAAGAGTTTTGAAAGTGTCCAAGCTTTATTTAATTTGAGAGTGAATATAGGTTCATACAGCAAACCTATTAAAAAGTGCAAAAAAGTAATCCACATGTCTTGCTCATAATATTCCAATATCAGAAACCATTTCAAAATATCACGTAAATATTTGATTATGTCTTTTCACATGTATGTCTTATGTCACATTTCATTCTGTGGATGCACTGGAGTGTGCAGTTTCAACCTTTGACACTTTCAAGTGACAGCGACATTTCAGATGGTGGTCTGCCCGCTTTCACCCCAAAACCCCCACTGTGACCTCACACTGTGGGCCAGTGCAAAGGGGTGTGTACTTCAGCACCTGCAAATGAAATTAAAACAGATTAATAGTGTTGAGAACAAACAAACACATGACATCCTGCAGGCAACATGCAAATGTGTAGCCTGCATGGAGGATAATGAGACATTTAGGACTGAAATGACATAGTCTTTTTGATTTCATAGCCTATAGGGCGTATTCTTGAAACTCTGAATTTGTCTTGATGGTTAGAAAGACTAATGATATTGCACAGGAATTCAATTTTGAGCAGCAGAATTTATGCGGGGATCTTACAAATCTAATAAAAATCATCAGGAGTCATATAGGACATGGATCATATGCTCAAGTCTTTCATTTTAATCTGCACATGAAGCGTATGAGACCATTGAACACTCTTTTGTCACTTACGCCCGTGTGCGATTCCCATGCGTTTCTACGGCTTCTGATGCATTTGCATGAGAAAAGCACTGAGAGGCGGGTGTGAAATATTCTTTTCATGCACCGCTAAGGATGGAGATCCCTGTCAAGGCAAAGCTATCTTGTTGTGGCTATGGTTTGTTTTGAGATTGCATTCATTGAGCCAAGGTTTTATGTCATGTAATGGTTTCCCATTTGCAACGTTGGGCCATTGCAGCTGCAGAGCCCATTAAAAGTTGATTGACATCAATCTTGAGAGGTTTACAGATCATTTGCGATGTCATATGGTGTGCGGTAGTAGATTTAGTTCTTATGAGAGCGCAGTCGTTGAGTTTCTGTCTTTTGCTTAGAAGAGAATACTTCAAAATGAAAGAACATTTTTTAGGTTTATTACCTTCTGTTTAATGCTATTTTTGAGTTGTGGTTCTTCGGCTGATGTAATAGTGAAAAGTTCACCCCCAAAATAAAATTCTGTCATAATTGAAGATTGCCCTAATGCACGTTTTCTGTGGAACACAAAAGCTGTTTTTTCACTCATTTCCATTCAATGAAAGTGGATGGGGACTGGAGCAGTCAAGCTCCCAAATGACAAAAGAAGTTCCATTAAAGTGCTTCAAATGACTTGCATTTAACATATTTTCAAGTCATGTTGTAACTTTATTAGTTTCGAAGTGGGAAATACATTATTTTCATTTTTGGGTGTACTATCCCTTTAAGATGCATTCCTGCACACAGACACACACATGGCTCTGTGGTCTGCTGAATAATTTTCTCCTTGGTCATTTGGGATGAGCAATGGAGAGAAGGTGGGGGTGTCTTTTCTAGAGATGTTCCTTTTTGCCCCCTGACACTGTTGTGATTAAGGATTAGAGCATAGAGGGTCTTCAGCCATCTCCCCCCCCCCCTTTCTCTAAACAATCACCCCCTCCCTGGCTCCCACCCACTTTTACAGCTCCTCGATACCCCTGGGGGTGGGGGGAAGGTCGACTGATGGCTTTTTAGCCCAATAACTTTTTACTCATATTATGTTCTAAAGTCTTTTGGTCAATCAGTGGAGCAGGAGGGTAACACCCCACCCGCCCAAAGCGCAACGCCACCCCTCTTTCCTAACCACACACCCTGCAAGCTAACAACATTGCATCAAACACCGAAGTCCTAAATGCTTCTTCCAAGCACCCAAAACAAACTGACCAGATGTCTGTTTATCACACACTAATGACCCTAAGACAACAGGTTTAGTGTTTTGGGTCGCAAGGTATTTAGTATGCAATCATCTGCATCCAGGGACTTTCTAATGAGTACTAAGGAGTTCCAAAGTTTAACTATTTTTTGTGAGCAATGTTCTTGTGATTCCGAGCTATCTATCCGAGTTATTTATATACCTAATGTTGCGACAGTTTGACACATTGAACAATGATTCAGCAGAATTTGTGAATTTGCCAAAGATCCAACACATGATCTCACTGACTCCGACTCAACCATGACATCACTCTTTCTAAAGCATCGGTTGTTTTTTTTCATATTAGGACTTTAATGAGTTGCCCAGTTCCTCTTGACCTCCTTATGTAACCTTATAATTATATCCTGTAGTCTTGCAGGAACTTTGACAATAGGTATTAGACAGAGTAGCTTTTTTGTTTGGTTGTGTTCTCTGCTGAGGTTAAGTTACAGCAGCATGATGGAAATTAGACTTAAGTTAGTTGCATCACAAGAGCCCTTGTGTTTCAACAAGACCTTCATAAGGTTTTTCGGAACCTGCTTCTTGCCCAGTTCGGTCTTTTCTGTTTCTTGTTAACAAAGGAGGAAATCTTATTAGTGCTGAGCTCTATGTGGTGAGGGGGTAAAATTACAGTCTTAAATGAGCTCTAACAAGCTAGTTCAAAAGCCAAAGAGGGAACGCTATTAAAGTTGGAGGGTGGAATGGTTAAAATGTTGCTTTCTATGTGCACGCTTAGAATAATGTACACTTCCATATGCATGCTTAAGAATAGATTTCAAGTCAAAGGAGATATAATTTCACAGATTTTTTTAATTTGTAGTTAAAGAAAACCAATTCATTTTCATATACTTCAGATATGCTTGTGTAAGTGTAATATATATGCCTTTCTTTACTTTTTTAAGTTTATTCAAACATGCAAAGAAAGTAACGGAGCAGCCAGTAAGTGCACAATATGTTATCAAAAAACAGCTCAGCTGAAAGTGAAAATTCACCCTATAAATGAAAATTCTATAATCGTTTACTCACCCTCTTGTCATTTCAATAATTTTTGGTTTCCGTATAGAAGTAAATGGGTGCCAACGCTGTTTGGTTACCAACATTCTTCAAAATACCTTCTTATGGGTGTCAGCAGAAGAAAGAAAGTTAAGAGAAAGAGATTACAGAATTTTCATTTTTGGGTGAACTATCCCTGTTATATGCTATGATACATTTTGAGCAAATGCCAAGAGATATCAAACCAAATGGTGACAAAAACTTGTATTTGTAATTTGTAAAGTAAATGTGTGCACAGTTTACAAACAAAGATGGTTCACATAAATATACAAGTTCTACAAAAACACCTTTTGAATTCACAGACTAATTGCTTTATAAATAAAACTAAAGCATCTACCCTAGTTGTTAAAAAAACCATCGGCACCAACTGATCTTGTTAAGGCTGTTCCCGTGGAACGCATCAGAACCCTCACGTCTCCTCTCACAGTGGGATCGCCTGATCAATGTCTGTGGTCACCAGGAAAAGGCATATAAAATGACTTCAATGTCAACCTCTTCACCAGAGGGTGACACTTTCAACACCTTCACCAGGTTATATCAAAGGACCTCAGAGGGCCGTCGTCTCCAGTTCTGATAGCAACAGGGTGGCGCGAGCAAGCCTTGAGAGCAGATTATCTTAAATTTTCCTCAAAACCTTGTACTCTTAACGTCACTTTTGTGTAGACACCTAATGTAAAGTATTGACTACATAAAAGCTTGATTTTGCCAGAAGCAATAAAGTTCCTAAACCCAACCTCAGCTCGAGTGACAACATGCCCCAATAGCTGAGGCATGCAATGAGGGGTAATCTGTCATCGTAGGGAGCTGCAATTGAATAGATATATGTTTTTATTTTCTTTTCAAAAAGATAATGAATCATAAAAGGTTTCACGAAACAGCACAACTGTGAAAATGTATTATAAAAACATGTTAATGTTAATTACCTCTAGGAAAATTATGAGGGACCATAGTTTCCTACAAATGCAGTGACGTAACATTGATGAAAAGCCCGTGTCATTAACACATTATTCACATTCTCTATTTTACGAGAGTTTTTGGCTTTTTTTTTAAACTATAGAAAACACACACGTTGACTTTTTTTTACGACATTTATATTCTAAAATATAGCATACATTTATATCAAAGGTATATATTTTATATTAGGTAAAGATAATAGACATATGCGACGTCACAAGCGCGCTTTGTAGACGGAGTGGGCGGAGCTACGCGAGAAAGCGGAGGTGTGGCCGCCGTACAGTGTGCGTTAAAAACACGTGTTGCAGCGGAAAGTCTAGAGTTCACCAAAGCTGCGAGGGTGTCTTGTGGGATCGCCAAAAACGAATTACAAGACTATGCCATCCTACGCGCTAAATCAGTTTATTGACCTGGATGACGTCTTGTGCAAGGTACATTTAACGTTGAATGAACGAATTGTGTCATTGTAATAAGTTTAGTGTTGTGGTAGCGAAAACTGTTTTGTGGTCTGCAATCAGGCTGGAAACTCGATCGAGTTGAATTCTACAAAGTTTGGGATAAAGATGCGTAGTACAATGTATGCTATTTGATTTAAAAAAAAATGCAAAGTTTAATAGGTTTACGTAAGCTAAATGATACACAATCGAGTCGATCAGACGACAACTTGCTAACAACTTTACAACAACGTGGGCCTCGTGTGGGCGCCTTTTTTAAACGAAATCGCACATTGGTTATGACTTGAAGAGTTGAATTTATGTAGAAGGATAAAACAATACGGAAATAAAGAATTGCTTCAAGCAGTGTTTGTATTCAAAGCCCAAATATTTTGCCTTCGTTCGCATTTTTGAACGTAAACAACTTTGTTGCACAGGACGCGACGCGACGTCATCGCACTTCCATTTATTTGTATACGTGTTTGAATATGTTTATTTGTTTGTCTAATAATAATGTTTCATAAACGTGCGTTTAATCTTTGATTCCGATTACGTAGTTTTTCGTCTGATGCACCAAACCAAAACTGTGGAATTTGCATTTACTTCTATTAAATTTAAGCACGAGACTTTGTGACGTTTAACACTTTCTTTTTTCTCCCTCACAGCACCTTTTGAATCTCGATCTCCGAGGGCCAGCAAAGATCACGCCACATGCTGCCGTTGGACACAGAAAGCCTGACAGTCCCTGCACACCATCCTCCAGCGGTTCAGGACTTTCTCTCGACAGCATGGAGAGTGGATCCGTAAACCCAAGCTACTGGGGCTCCCAGAAAGTCTCATCTCAGTCGAAGTGGATCAAGACTCCATTCTGGTCTGAGCGCTCCGTAAGCATGGTTGAGGGGAACACCGGAAGTCTGGGTTGGTCGTCTGCCGAACCTGATCATGTAAGTCAGCCTTTGGGTACATCAGGCGCGGGGTCTCTCTCCAGCTCCACGTCATCGATCTCAGCCACCTCGTCCCGCTACAAGACAGAACTATGCCGCACGTTTGCCGAAAGGGGGGTGTGCAAATACGGTGCCAAATGTCAGTTCGCCCATGGGCCCGAAGAACAGCGTGACCTCAACCGCCACCCCAAGTATAAGACTGAGCCCTGTCGCACTTTCCATTCCATTGGCTTCTGTCCCTACGGCATCCGTTGCCATTTTGTGCACAACGCTGAAGATGATCAAATGCACAACTGCCCCCACGCAACCAATAGGGCGGTCCAGCGTCCTCCCCTCCTCAAACAAAGCTTTAGCTTCTCTGGGTTCCCCACAACTCACCAGCCCCTTGACGCCCCGCTCTCCACCAACTCCTTCCTCCGGGCTCCTTCCGTCTCCACTCCGACCTCCACCACCATCACCGACCTCCTGTCTCTGGCCTTCCCGGACATAGATCCCAGCACTCTTCTGGAGCAAGCCAGGGACATCAACCCTCACTTCTTGCCATCTCCAGATTCCGGGTGCTCAAACTCTGGACTGTCTCCCACCCAGCTACTTCCCTCCCAGACTGATGCCTGCTTGAGACAAAGCCCCACCGGCGGCGCATCTCTAGGCCTCAGGAGCTTGTCTCATACTTCGCTCTCAGACCACGAGGGTGGCAGCTGCAGCTCGTCCAGTAGCATGAGCGGCTCAGAGTCCTCCTTCGGACAAGATGTTAGTGGGCGCAGGCTTCCCATCTTTAGCCAGCTGTCGGTACCTGATGATGTCATATACAGTGAGAGTAGCAACTCCAGCACGAGCTTCTTCCTCTAGATGCCTTCAAGCCTCAAAGGGACTGAACTGTATACTGTGTTATACCTACTGTAATATATGACCAATACTTGACATTTTAGTTAAGCTCAGAGTGTGATGTATGGATTTTTGCAGTCATACTTTAAGTGGGGTTTTGTATGACGCAGTGGAGGGAAATGCGAGAAGAGGTGAAATTTTGACATCAAGATGTTTGGAGGAAATGTACAGTTGTTAACTTTTAAAGGTGCATTTAGCAATCAGCTATTTAGGAAAAGATTTATTGTACCAGAATAGCCAAAGAGAGGAGATTGAGCAGTCTCTGAGTTTTTGTTTTATTTAATTTTTTTCATAATATTTGAGACTACTGTACTCTTACCCAGAGACCAAATGTTTTCAAGCTGTATATACTGCCATTTGTTAATGGACTGTTTCTAGACATTGCCGACGTTAGATTTGAGTTTTTATTAGTCAAGTTTGCAATGTCATTGTTCTTGCTCCTGTTGTATATCGTTTGGTTTGTTTCTAGACTGCCTTATGTTTTGGAAGATGTGTTAAACAGATCCATAAGTGCACCGTTGGAGCTTTATTCCAGATGACTTGCCTTCTGATAATGTTGCGTAGCTGTTGAGTGAGTTTAGACCAATTACTACTAAATGTGACATTTGTGGCCTTGTTAGTTCTTTTTATAGCTGGTTCTGATGGTCCCTTTTTCACCCGATTGTCTGAGAAGCCCCAATTGGCTTTGTTACATGAGGAGTTTCAAGTAACTTAATTTCTTTTTATTTATTTTATTGTATTTATAGAAAGCGTGTTTTTTGATAAGGTTTGTATCAAGTTTAATATATTGATTTTTCTCCCTGCTGCCCTCATTTTGTACTGAAAATAAACCCTGTTGGTAAACATCATTTTCCTGTTGTTTTTTCAAATGATCTCATTTCAAAACTCATTATAACAAGCCTGCAATCTTCTTTTTATTGAAAGATTAGATTTATGAGTAGGAACTTTTTTTGGTCTTTCTAACACATTTCTTAAGAAAATATTTACTAGTTTATACTTTGCTTTCAAAAACGGTTTGAAATTTAGCCGTGAGCATTAAGATACTTTGGAGCTTACATAGTGATGTGAATTTGTCCTTTTTGTTATTCTGGTCCTGTGTTGGGGGAGGTGTGGGTGGATCACATCTAGTATGGAAATGAATAGCTCTTTTGTGTTAATTGGGTTTAAATCCCATTTGTCCATTAATCCTTGTGTTAACTGGCTGCTGATATTGCATATAATGTTGACGCCTTTTGCTCTAAATCTGCATTTATCTTCAGAATAAATGTACGTTTATGTTATGTAATTGATGGACCTGTGGCTCTCTATGCTCTCAAGTTGCATATTCTTGTATTTTCTCCCCATGTTTGTTCTTTCAGATGCATTGCATGAGGGCCCTGGTGGTGTTATTAAGAGTTGAAACTGAATCCCGCTAAAGCTCTTGACAGGTAAGTAACAAAAACTGATTCTGTTCACTATTCTCTTGTCACAAAAGACAATGCCACGGGGAGGTGTCTTTTGAGAGAGGCGAACCGGGGAAGGGTTAAAACTGTCTTACTGTTCTCTATTGTGCCCGGGGAAGATTCTCCCACATCGCCTAGTGAGTTTTTACAAAGCCGGGCGCATTCTCACACTGGGCCCGGATCATATGGAATCCTGAGCAGATGGCCACATTCACTTGGACTGTGGGTCAAACATATGCTCTCCAGGCCCTTGTATAGAAAGGAATCTGAGCGGAAAGGAGCGAGCAGGCAGCTGGGGGTGGGGAGCTGAAGCTGCCTACTGTAAGACAATGAGACGGGGAACACTTTAAAGTTTGACTTTTGTTATCTGATTGATGAAAAGATTTCAAAAGATAGTGCTCTAATAAGAGAGAGTGTTTTTTATTTAGTTATTGAATTAGGTTATTCAATTCTGTTAAATGTTTGTTTTGTCAAGCTGTGGTTTAGTATGATAGTTGCCAAGACGTTTTAAAGCTTCAGTTTTAATTAAACCATGGTTGTAAAGTCTATTCTTCAAAAAAAAAAAGATTATAATATCGGGAACACAATGAAGCCAAACTGGATTAAAGTTAAACTCAAGTTCAGGTTAGCCAAACGGTTTGTATAGCCAAGATCAGGTTAGGTCAGGGCATGTTGTCACATTTGAGACACTATAATTTTACACTTACACAATATACTTATCAGCCAGAACCAGCCTATCAGCCATTGTTTTATGATATTTTGTGTGGTTTTATGTTGTTTTAATTGTTTTCCATTCTTTTGCATGGTTGGTAAATGTGTTGCTATAAAGCCTATAAATTAACATAAAATATGGTAGAAAATGAATGTTTATAACAGAATGTCAAAAGAGGCATTGGCCTATTGTTCATAAACTGGTGTTAATACACTGTGACAACATGCCCCACTGAGTGTCTATACTCTATACTTTAAATTTATCACATTGTTAAGACTTAAAGATGATTATTTAGAAAAAAAACATTTACGTTCCAAAATGAAGCCGTTGTTTTTCAACCTTTTCCTCCGATAAATAATGTGAAATGCAAATCTACCCTCTTGTGGCATAATGGACCAATAAACTTCACATGTAAAATGGACCCATACTTTGTATATAAACAAGGAGTATTAACACTTTCACTCAGTTTTTTTAACACTGTTAAAATGTTTCTCGTATTCTTCAAAAGGGATTTTATGTGAAGGAGTATGCTACGCTTGGTATGTCTGAAATTGGTTTATATTTAGGCAAATATAAACTTTTTTCACAATATACTAACATAACATTTTAATAAGATAAAAATTAAAATTTATTTGAAATGGATAACTGAATAAACAATGAAAAAAGAGCAGCCAATAAGAGCTCAGAATAGATTGGAACTTTAAAATTGTTTAAAAACATTTTTGGTTGAAAGTGGTATTATAAAGAAGTTTCTCTTGGCATTTTAAAATTCAATTAATCTTATGCAAATGATGCCTACACCGAAGATGCTAATAAATAATAGTCGCAAACAAAATTCTAGTTACCATTGTGAATTCCACAGTTTTGACGAGCTTACCATTTTTCAGAAAAAAAATTAATACTAAATTATTCAAGTGAGTGAGTAATTGTTTTAAAAACTTTTGACCTGTAGCATATATACTTTTTGTTAACTGACCTTACAGAAAACCTAAAAACAATGTTATAAATAAATGGTTGAAGTATCTCCTAACAACAAGTAACCACTAGATGTCAGTAGAAGTCTAGAGTTCAATTACTTGGCGAGAACATTATCATTTACATTTTGTCACTGTTACTGTATATAGTGTTAGGTAATATAAGTGTTGTGATGTTACAGTGTGTAAATATTATATTAATCAAATTGTTATAATTAAATTATATTTTAATAACATATCAAATCTGTTTTTAAATATTATATTGGGATAGATTAAATTGGAAGATTTACCATCAAGAAAAATTGAAATTGGCCTCTTTTGTTTATATGTAAGTAAAGTATTTTCTGATTTGGGATTAGAGTCAGTTTTCTCCATAACTCTCTAATGTATTCTGTAGTTTATTTCATTGTAACACTCCCTCACCCCAATGCCACACATGACACTGATAATAAAAGTAAAAGGAATGTAGCGTATTTACATGTAAAAGTTGGGCAACAATTCCCCCTGTCTTGTCAAAATTAAAAAGAACATCTTAGGCCTGCAGGGATGTCACAATGGGTCAGTTTTACTTCCTGTTCCTCCTTGCTTCATTTCCTCTCATGTAGCCGCAGTTCTTCAAAAAGAGGAAGTGTGGCCTCTTTTCTGCACTCCAACCGTGAACAGACATTTCACAACATTTTAATTACGTTGTCAGATTTTTGTTCTTAAATGCTAAAAGATTTTAAGTTTAAGCACAGTTATTTATTGTATCCCCTTTTACTGTTCTCATTTGCTCAGTTACTGTATATAATGTATGGTTTGTTCTGGGCACCAATTCTATATTTGGCACATATTGGTGGTGAACATTTTTACAACATTCTTTTCATCAAGTTTGTTTAATCAAATAAATAACTGTACATTTTAGATTTCAGAACATGCTGTCTGTGTTAAACACATGTTTGGATGTCCTGCCTTTTTAGGTTGTTGTTTTAAACAGTAAGGGTGGACATTCATTTTTTACTTAGTGTAGCTTTTGGAAACCGACCAATTCTTTCAGCTGTTGATGTTACAGAGCAAAGACATTTTTCATCATGCTACTTTGAAGAAAAACTATTAAAGAATATGTTCAAGGACTTACGAAACAAAAAAATAACACTCCCTTTCAACGAGAACTATGCCGATTGAGTAACTTTGCCTAAAGAACTGAATGTTTCCAAATGACGGAGGTTCTTTGGAGGTCAGTTAAAACCTATCATCCTTAAAAATGAATGGAATGCGAAACAGTTACTTTCTCCACAGACTCTTGTTTTTCCTATGTCTTGTCAAAAAAGGATTGCAAACAAAGTCTGCTTCTGTAATCTGTGAGGTTGTGTGTGTGTTGTGTGAGGTGCAGTGAGAGAGAACTGGTTGAGTCGGAGGGAAAACGGCAATGGATGGTGGCAGCAAATGGGTGGAGAAAAGAACCATTTTCAGAGTCTCGCTGGGCTGAATGAGAGGCTTTGTGATGGTGTCACTACTTCACATCCCACATGTGTTTCAGAACCAGAAGCCCCCCCCCCCCCATCCCCGCCCAGCTGCCACAAGGGGACAGGTCCTCTAACCTCTACGTGTTTACAAAGCAACCAAGGCTTGCACTGCGTGTGTGGATTCGTCTCAGTGCCCCAGCATTTCAAAAATGACTTGAAAATTGCCCAATTTTGTTCTGTGTCCGCTGTGAGAAAACTTTGTACTGAAATTTGTACCTGTCACTTGCAAGTCAAAACACAGACTCTCTGAATGATGACGTTCAAGAACCATGTGTTTGTGTCTGTACAGATTGATAGGATAGCCAGATGTATACGGTGTGTACTCAAGAGCGACGGCAGAAGAATTTTTTTTTGCACGTTTGTCCAGAATGTTTTAGTTAACGTTTAATGGATCTGAACCTAGCCTTCTCAGCAGGTGGGTTGTGATCCGAAGGTGGGTCACAGGCGGTCGTAATAGGGTCACAGACCAGAGAATAACAATTCTAAAAGCAAATTATTTAAAACAGTCACATTGTGGGCTTTTCTGCTCTTCACATCTTAAATGTTTTCTTAAAGGTACAGTGTTTGAAATTTAGCGTCATCTAGCGGTGAATTGCAACCAACGGCTCACTCCACCAGAACTTTTGGCTGACACAGGACTAAGATGTCTGCATGTTTATGCTTCTTTCCCAAAGGAGATAACGTATTTACGAAACGTGCTTTGTAGCAGTTTGTCTATCATGGTGAATTCCATGTAAGGCCCCTAGGGTGTATGTAGATAAAAACCCTCCAAACATACACATACACAATATTTTTGTGAGAGATTTATTTTTTGACAATAACATTTTACAGAAATCTATATAAGTGTTTGCTTATGTCTCCTACACTGCAGTTAGGGCTTCACTGTTAGTGGAAACCATGTCATAGCAATATATTTGTTCTATATGTTTAGCTCTTGAAAATGCATCCGACCCGTGTCACTGATGTTCAGGAGACAAAGTCAAAAAATGACATCGGAGGGGATTGATATGGTTCTTCTGAGAAATTGTGTAAGATTGGGAGCATCAGCAGGCTGCTGCCTAGCAATAGATTTTCTGTTATGACTAGGGGACTGTCTGTGTAACAAAGTAAAAGTAAATAAAGTGAAGGAAGTATAGTGTGACCTCACACCTGATGTGAAAGTAGACGTATTTGTGACATCAATCCAAGTCACATTGTGGCTAGGGAATGCACTCTTGAATACAAATCCAGAACAGAAATACCACAACGTTGGTTGACGATGTTGTTATGAAACTTTTCTCATGAGAATGTTTGAATCCTAAGGTGTGTTTAACGGATTATGGAAGTCATGTCTGGACCAGTTTTGTCTAAGTTCGACAAGCCTTGCCAAATATGAATGCAGTTTTGGAGTCAACTGTTTCTCAGGATCTTCATTTTTTTCTGAGGGTGTGTGCTTGAACGTTTGAAAGTAGACAGACAGCATCTACAAAATACAATTTTTAATAAAAAATGTTTTCTGCTTTCCAGTGGCTCAGTGGTTAGAGCATGGCACTAGCAATGCCAAGGTCATGGGTTCAATCCGAGGGAATTGCATAAGTCAGAATCAAAAATTATAATACAATGCCATGTAAGTCGCTTTGGATAAAAGAGTCTGCCAGATGCATAAATGTAAATAACGAATAAAAACCATCCACTAAGAGTCCAGAATAGATAGAAACATTAAAAAGCGTAGTGTAAGTGGCACTAAAACTTTGAAGGGTAGTGCTTATAAAGAAGCCTTTACATGTGCAAGAACCTGACGGCACCAAAATACAGTGGCCCAAAATTATTTGGAAATTGAATCACACTTTAAATGCACGAATGCCACTGCATTATTGGAACCAAGTGATGTTGATTTCAAAAGAAAGATGGCACAAAATCAACACAATTATTTTTATCAAATAGAATATTTAGACATTTCTAGTTTTCAAACACACTGAAACATCTCAATTAGTCATGTGATGCAGTACACCCATGGTTACCCTCCCAGGTTTCCCGAACTCGAAGGGAAATGACTTCATATATTCTTACTGAAAATGAATTTAGGACCAGTTGGTGATAAGTAATAACAAAAATGACTAGCAGTTATTTGCATGGTAAAGAATCGGTGATGTGTGGTTAGCCAATGGGATAGCATTTGTCAATTTAATGGGACAGTTCAACCTCTCCAAAAAATATTTCATCATTGAATTATTCAAATTTGTCCAAACCCTGTAAAAGAAGATATTTTCTCGGTGGTTTTATGTTCTTGGAAGTCAATGAGGTCCAATGTTGTTTGCTGACCAACATTTTTCAAAATATATTTTGTGTTCTTCAGAAGAAAGAGAAAGAATGATCATTTTTGGGAGAGCTACATCCCTTTAAGAGTCCAACATTTCTCTGGGGGGTCTACTGTGTGTATTATCTGGGTTATATATTGTCCACACAACCCTCAGCAGTCAAACTTCATGTGTGAGTGAATGGTCTGTTTCCATGTAAATCCGCTTAAGGTTTTTCTAAAGATTGTTTGTTTCCTAAGAAGGTTTCCTCTCGAGGTGGCCAGGTCCAGTAGTGACTGCTAGAATGTAATAGCTTTACAGTTTTGGGCTGGAAAAAGGCAAGCAGTTGCACAGTTGTTATAAAAGTGGTAACAGTCAAACCACTACAGAAAACCATAATGGAACCTTGTAAGGTGGTCTAAATCAGAGGTGCTTTTGTTTCAACAGTCGTGATGGCTTGAATGTTTTCGAAGTGTTTAAAAAATGGCCTGTTGCCTTTATATTTCCAGTGGTTTAGCTATTTTGTTCCACTCTGAAGGTCTTTATTTAGAGTCAATGTTCCACTGTTGTCCATTTCCCCTTGTAATGCTTTTCAAACATCAAGTTTCATGCATCTAGTGGAAGCATTTTTGCAAAGTCATAAACGACAGGAAAATCCATCTATCACCTTTCTACCTATCTACCTACCTACCTGTCTGTCTGTTTGTCTGTCTGATCCTCAGATAGCAGCTGTGGAATGTTTTGAATGTCATTCTGTATTCTGATAATCTCCACCAGAAGCATCAAAATCAGTTCCTCTGATGGCTACATCTAAAGCCTAAAAATGAAATTGAATATTTATTATTTCATCCTTTTGTGTCAGGTAATTTCCACAATATTTTTTAGAGCAGAGGAAGGAATTTGCCGCAGCCTGCAAAAACTGCCTCTATGTGTGATGGAGAGAACGCTCAATGAAAGTGCTTCTTTCAACCTCCACCAACATTCATACTTCACTCTCAAAATTCACACACCTGTTTAAATATCCAGCTGGACATAAAGGCCAATTGTTCTCCGCCATACACTTGCAATGTCATGTGCAGTATTTTAGAATACCCAATGGGAACTTATTTTAGACTCAACATAAACAGCATTTTAATTGCTTGTTTGAAGTCTGACCATCTGGCCTTATGCTGAGGCTGGTTTTATGTATCATGCTGAAAAGCTGCTTCATATGCCCCCTAAATAAGGGATGGATCAGCAAAAAAACAAAATACAAAAATAAAGCATGTAAGAGAGTGGCTTTTGTGTGCCTTATGAATTAATGGGGCTCACTAACAACTCATATTCAACAGTCCTTGTAAGAATAATCATACATGAGGATTACCAGAGCATTTTGCATAACAGATGTTTCACCTGTTTGCTTTTGCAAATAATACTGCAGTCATAATGTCCACAGTAATTTCAGTAATTCACAGTTCCTGGCATATCAATGAATCATTAGCTATCACCTATATTAAAAGCCACGTTAAAATAGAAACTGAATTTTTCTGAATTGACTGTGTTTAGGTAAAATTATATTATTTGTTTCATTCTGTGAACTACCAATAATATTCCTCCCAAATATCAAATATCTTTCTCAATTCCTGTTGGATGACTTTATGTCACTCCTGAGGTCTGATTTTCTTGAAATCCAACAGACACTGAACTGGAATGGCCACAATACATCTAGAAATGCTGATTAAATGAACAATTGGAAAGTTGCTTGAAGAGATTACAGTTTTGAGCAGATACACTATTTTTCAACAGCATGGGTTATCAAAAATACATCTGAGAGTGATGAAAATATAATAATGCCAGTTTGGTTCTAGCGGTTGTCAGTAACGTTTGTAGCATGTTGCAACAGGACTCACGGTTGTATTTTGCTGCTGAGTGAACATTTTGTGTTTTTTTTCGGTTGGAATCCTAATATGGGAATAAAAACCTGCAAGCAACAGATGTCGATTTAGGCTGTTGCGTTATCTTTCACAGGGGAACTTGAAACAGGAAGCAGAAATATAACTTCTGCAGCTGAGACAAAAAACAATATGTGTTCTTTTATATTTAGCCTGATAACCGCTGTATTTCCTTTTACTCAGAGAACATGACGTACAGATCAACTTGTGCTTAACTTGTGGTTCTTGATCAGAAACATGCACACAATATACATTTTTAATGTCAATCGTAATCACAAATTCAGTTATAAAGGGAATGTTCAATTAAAAATGAACGCCTGTATACATTACTTTGTTCTGCTGAACACAAAGGAAGATACTTGGAAGAATGTCAGTAACTAAACAGATCTCATTCCCTATTGACTCCCATAATATTTATTTTCTCTACTATGGCAGTAAATGGTGGATGAGATCTGTTTGGTTTGGTCCAATGTGCTTTTTTTGGGCCTGCTCTAGCTTTATGGATAAAAATCTATTTCTTCAATCCAGATCTATCAATCATCAAGGGTCATCTTTGTGGTCCAACTATTCGCTCAAAGCGAACAGGAAACAGAAGACGCCTCATGCGGCCTTGATTTTGTTTCTGTAACAGGCAGCAGAGGGAAGAGAAGGAAAGGGGAAATAGTTGCCTATTGACGTCCACACACAGTGGTGGAAGTGACTTCCTTATATGGACACGCTCTCTCGCTGGGACATTCCTTACTCCAGCACACACATCCCAGCAGCCCTAGGGAGGAGAGGTCTTGCTTGGTTGTGACGCAAAAGCACAGACAGTAAGAGAAGATATGAGGGGGGAAAAATCCCTTTTAATCCTAACTTTTACATTTAGCTTCTGGTCATGTCAGTGCGTAGTTGCATTTTGCAAATAATTACAGATCTCGTAGACTGGAAGGGCCACAACTGGATATGTAAATGTTTCCTTCAATGGTATGATAAACTTAAACAAACAACCTGAAGATTGATAGCCTTGGAAATTGGCAAAAAAAAAGCCACCTGTTGGTGTGAAAAACAGGCTTTCTTAGAAACCTTGAGGTACTTGTTATTTTGTCCTAAAGACAGGATAGCCTACACTTAACGCCATATGAAATACAAACGCTCCCATTTGAAGCTACTGGAGTGCCTGTTTTGCTTTTCCTAAAATAGGCGTGTGTTTCAGGAAGTTTTCATAGGATTGTAAGATTTCGAAATGGAAACACACCCGGTCAGGAGTGAAAATACTTTTGCACAGATGCAAGTGATTTGGCAGCGAGCGACCGTGATTTAAGCAATCTCACACTCGCTTCTCATATTTTTGACCACATGTGTTCCCTCTGCGGCTCCTTGCTTGGGATCCGACCTCATATTGTTCTTGGCAGGCAGATCCTTGACAAGCTTAGACAGCAACTTGCACAGGCAGAATGGAAGCCAGATGCGTTTCCATGATGCTGAACACGTCTGCACCGAGCCGAGTTGTGCAATTCCCTGAATTCTACTTAAATAAGAAAGAGCCGTTTTCACAACTGGAACCTTGCCCCTGAAGAAAGTTTACAGCACACCTCGAAATCACGTGGATAACGCGAAACTTTATTACGACTTCCTGCATACAGAACATTATCACTGATGCCAAAGTTTGACAGCATAAAAGACAGTTCATGTTTTTCTAGACCATTTTCGTAGTAATTCAATGATGCAATGGAAATGATAAAATATAATGAATGGTACATTACGGCATGCTGCGTTCAATTCTTTATCTTTCTTTTCTTGACTTCATTGACATTTCTACTGAATATTTATTCATCAAACACGAATGTAATCTGGTTAAACATTACATAAACGTTAGGTCCAGCCTGTTACAGGGATTGTGCACTGTAGTGTATCTCTAAACAGGTTTGTAAACAGGGGAAAGGGGGTTAAAGTACTTTGCGAAGGACTATGGCCGGTTAAACATTAATTGAAATGGGGCGGAGGGGTAACTTACCAGAAACAAACCTCATGCATCTCTTTTGCTTTGAACAATGGCTTACACATTTAATCCAACTGCACGGCTTGGTAATGGCTAATGATGTAAGTTAAAATACATCTAATCGATTTCTTCATCTGTTTTGGACAGGAAGTCTTGATATTGATATTTCGGGTTTGTTGTCATAGTAACTGTTGCCCTCTGCCTCTCTGCTTCCTTATCAGCTTTGTCTTGACCTGCTTTCTCATTGGCCTTTACATTTTATTGGTCTTTAAATTTAATTTTTGTTCTAAGGAATTAAATTGTACTTCACATGAAATGTATGCAATGTTTAAGGAACATTAAATTTGCCCTTTTCTTTTCAGTATGTCTTAGAGCTTTCACTTTCAAATAAAACTTTTTTTCAAGGGCATTCAAAGTGGTTAATGAATGTTACACGCACAGTTTTATACTGCACAAACTGTACATTCATGTTCATATTTAAACAGTATATAGATAGGCAGATAAACACACATTGTCGATACACATAGATGACTTACAACTACTGAGAACAGGCAAACCTGTTGAACATATGATGTTTTATGAAATTCCTTTATCAATACATTCTAAAAACCCTTCGTTCTACTTCAGATCATTAGCAAACAGTGAGGTAAGCACAATCCGTGCACTGTTATTGCGAATTCAGGCCTAGCTTTACTGTGCTGTTTAACAGCTGCCACTGTTTGCTGTGTCAAGCACACCAAGCGCCCTAAACCACACTGAAAAGAAGAGACAGGGAAAAGACAGGCCATTTGTGTGTTATTTGCTTTTGCTGGACTGCCTATGTTGTTATGGTTACACATCCTGTGTGTGTTCTGGCACAAGAGGAACAAAATGGACTATAAAGTTCATGTAACTCTTGAATTCGACAACGACCGCCACACCGCAATGAGAACCACAGTAACTTACCCATGATTTTCTGAATACTTCTTTGCAGTGGAATGAATTGTTTTTTGAAAATGTTCTTCGAGACTTTTTTTGTCGATTTGATCAGATTTTCCTGTGGCATTTGACTGTGCCCCCACACTTCCTCATCTACGACCAATGTGTGACATGTGATGGGTACTTTCAGATGCCATGGCCTCACATGTGATGTTTAATTCAAGCTGTGCTGCTCTTTATGCTGTGTAAACATATTTCAAATATGAAAAAGTTGAGGAAATGATAAACTGAATATATTGGATTCTTTATTTGGTTCAGAAATAGATTAATATCAATTAGCACTACAGATCCCGTCCTTCTGTATCACTTATTTCATTTATTTAACTGGATTTTTTTATACAGCAGTGGCCAAACGTTTTGTCTTTGCTCTTTATTCAAATATTTAATTGAAAATTGAAACATTTGTATATTTGTTGCCCAGTTGTGCTTGGAGTACAGATTGAAACTCAGCTTTGGGATGAATATAATGTTTGGCAAAAAAGTTAACTCGATACTTTCTGGGTCAAGGCCCATGTAGGAGAATGGCTAAACATTACGACAAGAAAGGGTCAATTGAATGATAATATTTAATACGGATGAGCTTTTTGCCTTTCAATGCTTTTTTTTATATTAATAAAAACCCATTTACTTGTTATGCTGCGGTCTGTCTGTTTTTAACAAAATAAAAATCTTAAAGTTGAGTGTTTTTTCAATTTTGTAGTTTACCTCATTTGTTGATGGCTTGATCTGACTGATGGGGCACTAAAAGCAAATATTCTACAAATATGGTCCCTGACATCAGTTTTTGCCACTACTGGTTATGCATGAACACATTGAAAGATATTTGGAAGAATGCTTACAGTTCTTGCCCACCATTGACTACCATAGTCATTTTTCCTCCTATGGCAGTAAATGGAAGTCATATATTCAGATTTGGGTAAGACTTGTCGGTAAGTACGTTTTTCTTTTTAAGTGAACTGTCTTTTACAACTTTTAAGAAGGTTGCCAGGCTCCATTCCTTCCTGATTTTAGACATCTTTGGGAATCATTTTGGGATTTTTACATAGACAAATATAATTCCAAGGGTTCCTTCCTAATATCCCCAAACTAGTGTTTCTAAAACAGGAGGGCGGGGCCTACTAGGAAACATTAAATAACTTCATGTTCCGTAGGCCCCCAACAATGCACATTCTGAATGTCTCCTTAAACATACATCATTCATTTCACCAATCCGACATGGCTTTATAAAGGAGACCTCAACAAAATGATATGTGTGTGTGACTTTGTGTGTGAGGGGTGGGAGTCACTGACTTCAGGAACAGGGTTAGGAAAGGAGCAAAAATCTACATTCCACACCGATGATGTCAGCACGAACAGACAATGTCAAGTCAACGTTTATACAGATTGCATGTCCTGTAAACTTTGACATTTCTGACATTGTATGAAGTTTATACGATAACAGACCAACATTATATAAACAGCATATCATACTCATATTTTTTCTACTTTTAAACAAAGTGCAGAAATAATATCTGTGCATGGTATGTATTGGCTTCCAAATTTAAATTAAAGATTTAAAATGGAGGAATTGTCAAAATACGCAACATTAAACTTTAACAACATCATATTTAGTTATGAATCAAATTAACGTTTGCGCTGTACATAATGATTGTAGTGTCTTTGCACTATAGTTTATGAACAGCTTTGAGAAGTTAAACACAATCGGTTAAACATTAGATGGGGAGGTGCTGCTCCACTAACCCCATGTATACGTTTCAGGAACTGAATGTTCTGAAAACCAGCAAACTCTGTTGCAATGTTATACGTTTAGCAGTATGTTTCTCATTACCTAAATGACCTCCAAGAAGGAATACATTCACGAAGTGATAATGTATGGCTTACGCAATGCATGACACACTGCATGTCTTTACAATGCTTGATACAACCATAATCCACTCCATTAAACTGACCAGCTCACAGATCTAGAAGCTGACAACATCATTTGCAACACAGTTCCAAGATTGTAATCTTAACAAACAGCTCTTGCTTGTTTCAGACATACAGATAGTTGTCTGGGTAAGCTGACTGCGTAAGATCTCAGTGTTTTTGTGCAAAATACCTTTGTGTGTGCCAAATATGCCCATAATCCAGATATTTACATAACATTATTTTTCTAGAAAGGTGATTTTGAAATGTGAGCAGGTATGTGGGAAATACTTGTAAGCAAGTGTGCAGGGTAAATTCCTGTCATTTTGTGTTATAGTGCGATTGATAGATTTTTGTCACAACAAAAGACACAAACAAACAATCAGTAAGGCTGTTTCGATTGTTTTTCACAATTTGTATTTATTACATTATTATTTTGGTCAGCTAAAATAGTTTCCATCGGTTCATGCCAAACATCTCTCATTTGTAAAGACTCTTGACACATGTTGATAAATAAGTAAAAAATACATTGCTGTAACTTCAATAAATACTCAATAAATATATTAGTTATGTCTATACAATTACAAAAAAAAATGAAAATTAAGCAACCTATACTCTATAGAAATACTGTACTGTTACAGTCCCTGATGAAAGACAAGCTTCCTTGAGAAAGGACCCAACCAGGGTTGTCAAAACATTTCACAACTTGACAGGTCTTGTCCAATATAAATATACAGTTTAAAGTTTGTTTCTTAGGATTTTTGTACAAACAGGTACCTAAACTTATAATGCTTTGGTTAAAATGCTACATGGAAACATTCTCCCAAAATAGATTTGTAAAGTGCATTTCTTTGTGAGTGAATGTAAGGTCATTTTCTCAAGTTCATCACATTGTTGGTTGATACATATGGGTATATTATTCCACATTTATATTAATATTAAATGGTTGTTTTGGCACGAGCTCTGCTTATGCCCCTAGCATAGGTGAATATATTTTTAAGGCACTTGTCTGTCAATGTTTACTGCTAAACAGCGTTGAAAAGGAAGACGTAATCACAGAAAACACGCCACATAATACACAGTTATAAAAAATTGGCCTACTTATAGCTTTGGAGGGCAGCTTCGTATGAAAATAATCTCCTTTAGCACATACACAATAAATTAACAGTATTAAGACTCGTTGCACATTACTTTGAATTATTTTGATTGGAAAATAATCGCATTAAAGTCTTTTAATCGGAAACGGACATCCGCGCGAACACGGACAGCCGCTTCCCGCCCGAGCCGTCGAAGCTGGGAGACTCGGAGCCGCTCGAGCTGCCGGTGCTGCTGTAACTCTCGCGGTCCGACAGCGAATCCTCCGAAGGAAAGCGCTGCAGGTTGAGTGTCACGAAGGCTTTGTTGCGCTCTTCCTTAGCGTAGAGCCCGTTCCCGGAGTTATTTCCGTGTCCACAGACGCACCGAGGCTCCGCCGAGAAGGGCGCATTGCTGATATCTCCGCTGCTGTAACGACTGAAGGGAAACATTTCGCGGGAGTCGTTGAAGATGGGGGATAAGATCTCAGCCGGAGGGGGAGAGACGGACGGCGCACGGTTGAAGCCCAGGGGCTCGTATAAAGGGGGAGATGTGCTTCGAGGTCCGGAAAAACCGGCAAAGCTGACGCTCTGGCGAAGGAGACGCGGGTTGTTGTCTGCGGGATCTTTCAGAGAGCTTCTCTCCTCGTGGATGAAGTGACAGCGGGGTCCGTAAGGACAGTATCCGAACTGGTAGAAAGTGCGACATGCCTGAGTCTTGTACTTTGGGTGGCGGTTGAGACCGCGCAGTTCGCACTCGCCGTGCGCAAACTGACACTTGCTGCCGTATTTGCAGTCGCCGTGCTCTTGAAAGCTCCGGCACAGTTCGGTCTTGTAGCGGTTTGAGGGCAGGGTCGCCAGAGGAGGAAATCCGGGTGGCGGAGGGACGTCGTTGGGCATCATCCTGTTGAAGGTGCTGTCGGTCAGACTCATGGATCGGTCTGGTTTTAAGGGATATTGGGGTTTACCGGGCGTTATGTCGCTCCAGGCGTCTTTCGACCAGCCGTTGAGGTCGTCGGTCAGCCGCTCGGAACTGATGCTCTTCGAGGGGAAAGGACGGGATAGAGTAACGTTGAACGCTTCATCTAAACCCAGGTTGATCAGATTCTGAAAAGGAACGATGAAATTAAATGAGCACATCTCATCTGAACAAAAACTGCCACGTAGTTGGATTAGCGGTGCTCCGTGACAAAACGTTTATGTGTATAAGCGTATAGAAATGTGAATCCTTATGAAACTTACCCTTATAAGACTGTCGCCCAGCGAATCGGACATAGTGAAGTGTTTTTGCGCCCAGAAGTACTGTTATAAAATAGACTGTTTTTCGCGGGTTGCCCTGTGAAGTTAAACGCGCGTCAAACCCTCTCTTTTATACAGAGAGAAGAGGGCGGGGCGATATTCCCGGATTTAGCCTACGTCGCTTCCACCCATTGACATTGACTCGTAAAGTTGCTCGAGTATTTTTAACAAGCGGCAAAAAAAATCAGTTTCACCGACAGGCAAAAACAGTAGCGTTGTGATTAATTTACAGTAACCTGTTGTCGACTGTCCGACAGACTTTTCCCATGGTTTGTGTTACCACGTTTAGTTGAAAACGATACCGTTTATGTTTCCCAGCTGTTGTTTTGTACTGTTAAATTACTGTAAAACGCAATGTGAAAAATCGATGATTAATAACAAATGCTGTGAAACAGTTAAACTAATAGCCTACATTGAGAAGTGTAACAGTCTATACTAATTATAATAATAGTGCTATGTTAACATTTTGTGTGATATTTGTTCAGTTACAAAAGTGTACATAAAAGTATTGTAAGACTTTCAGTCAACTGGGTCCTGGTTTCATTTTTGAGGTATCAAGTCTGACTCATGTTGTTATGTAAAGACTCCATTTCTTCCACTTGTGGCGCTGATGTGAACTGACAATGCCTTTGCTGAGGTGGCCAAAATAATAATAATAAAATAATAATAATAAAGTAAGAATACATAAATACATAATAAGTAAATAAATAAAAAAGGCATGAGGGCTTGTTGTCTCCCTTTTAACTAGCATGAAATCTATTGGTGTTTTACCTGTTATTTACTTTTATTTATTTTTCACTACAAACCTTTTAGTTAAATAATTGTCTATATTAAGATAGATAGATATATACAAAAAGGCATTTTACAACAATGTAAAATATCTGTTTATAATGTATGTAATCTGCCTAAGGACATAGTGTACAATTGTCCAGTACAGTTTAGTTTTACAATTAAAAAGTGAGTCACCTCACTTGCAGATGGATTGGTGAATCCTATGGAAATTTCAGACTAATACATGTTGCCTTCAGTGTTGGCAGTGTTGGATCATGTAGGCCGTGGACAACTGCATCATAACTCTTACCAAGTCGGTTTGCTACATTGACTAATAGGCAAGCCTGCTCATGTTCACTTAAAAATAGCCGCCTCTCCATGACTTTGTCCAATTTGACTGGGCATGGATGTTAATAAAAGGTGCATGAGACATGGAAATTCTCCCTTGTGTCATCAGACACACTTCTTTAGGGATCTTGGCTCTCCTGTTTGTCCTCATTGGCAGAGTTCCCACAAGTACGGAAACTCTCCCTCATCAGTGGTTTTGTTTGCATGGTCATACTCATGCTCACCACAGCGTGTTTTCAAACAAATGTATAGACGTTGGTACATATGGTTTTAGCTTTCCTTTTGCATCCTCGGGTGGGGATTCTAGTGAGCAATAGCAAGATACATTACATTTTCTTATTTGAGGGGATTTCCTTAACTGTCACATTACATTTTTTTGGCTCAAAACTCAGATCCATGATATCAAAGTTGGATTTTGTTTATATTACTGACTGTATGTTATGTAGCTTTTGCATTGAATTGAGCCTAGTTAAAAATCCTACTGAACTGGTTGACTTTTAATGTACAACAGTGTAATATACTTTTCCATACCCTTTATATATTGTATACTTGATGCTGCTTTCGACATTCATTTCCACTTTTACAGAGACACAAGGTGTTATCTTCACTTTTCTTTCTGTGTGTTATTATGTGTTGGTGACTCAGCAGGACTAGGTCAGTGTGTTTGGGTGACATAGTCAACCTTTTAGGAAAGTACCTTTTTTATTTTGTAGAACAAAAGTTCAATCTAATCAGAGAAAATGTAGCAAATTAATATTCATATTGTTCCTATATAAACAGATTCATATCATATCTTATATCCTCAGTGTTCAAAACACTGGAGGCAAAATAACTAATAATATGCTGTATTATTAATACGCTGTTCAGTTACTTTCAGATGAGAAAATGCTGAATCTGTTATTTGACAGAAAAGTTTATATTAGGAAATGCAAAATATATGGCATAATTTTTCATGTTGCCAAACTTCCACCTGGTGCTCCTTCTTTTGGATAAACCCGTGTATAACCCAAACAGGACAAACAGCATAAAAAAGCTAGTTGTGTATCTTTCTTATCATTCTGTGTTTTTTTTTAACACACAGCAATTTAAATAAATATTAATATTATATGTAACCCGAACAGGACAAAAAGCATAAATGTAGTATATCTGTCTTATCACTCAGTGATTATTTTTTTAACACAGCAAATTAAATTCATTTTAATATTATATGCCAATTTATTTATTCAGTATGTCGCAATTTATAGATTGCACTGTAAACAAATTCTAGCAGCCGGAGTGCCAGAAAATACCATAAAATAACTTTTTGTTTAAATAAAATTACACATTTTTCATGTTTTTCTTTTTAAATGTTTGTTTTAAAAAAATTATTTCACAGTTAAATCCTGAAAAAAGATCACATGTTCTGGCAGCTGGGGCACTGTGATTGTAAAAACAATATAATTACAGTTTTTTTACAGTTTTTTTACATTATACATGAGAATGTTTGAAATAACAGTTCAATTCAGTTAAATTACAGTTTTTTACATTGTGGATTATTTTATTACATACTTTGCTTATCACTGGGGTCTCATTCACCCTTTTGTTGATTATTTTTTAACAATGCCCAGCTTACTATACCCCATTCGTCTCATATTTTTTTGCCTATGCAATATATGTTCCAGCAAGATGCCGAAACCTGAGATACTAAAGGATTTTTTGCCACATATCAAGGCAAAATTCATAAAATATGTCAGTTGTAACTGCATCTTAAAGCGAAGCTCAAAGCACAGGAACTGTAAAGTTCATGTGTTTGCATTTGTCTCCTCTGCTCTGATTTCACTCAAGGTCTTTAGATTTTACACATCCCTCTGAAACACATTTCCACAGTGTGAAATATTCAAAGAGGAACAAACTTAGCTTTATCCACCAAATACCACCTTCCTCTCTGTGCTATAACTGTGTTTATGCAGACCATGTGTTTACACACACAAACACCTAGCGCAGTCATAGTCGCTAGTACAGTTAAACTACTATGATACTTTAGATGAAATTTTTTCAAACATGAACAACTATGTCTACCATATGCTATTTTATTTCCAAACTACAACAGCACCAAAAAATTAAATCCCGGCCCTGCTGTGCTGGATTTGTTTCACTGAGCCACACTTGGCACTAACCAATTTGTGTTCTAAAGCTGTCACATTCCTGCCATAGTAGATTCAGCTGGCATACAAACACACACAGCCAATAAAGTCAGTTCCCATACAGAAATATGATATATGGAAAACATTTCAAACACATGGATGATGTCTGTATGTGTATATTTATATATGTGTGTGTGTGTGGTATGAATTCCACAGATGTTACAAATTCCTTTCTGGTTTGTGTTTGTTTATCGGTCTGGCTAATGCTAATAATATAACTATTTATATTTGATATATATATATATATATATATATATATATATATATATATATATATATAATATATAAATATTTTACCGCGTTAACTTGCCCAGTCCTAATATTAATATTTCATTGTTTAATAATTTTATTAAATAAACTATTTGTTGAATGGTTGGTGTAACTTTGTCTTGGAAATTTTAGCCAAGTAACGCGGTTATTCTAACCCAAAATAATCCTGACTAGACATACTTTTATCCCGCTAGCTAATGTAATTTGCTTGTTATTTCTTTATCCTGTTATCAGAAATAATCTGCAGGGTCTCTCTTCCGGATGTGTAGCCTAACAGAAGTTAAGTTTGGACCACAAAGCGCAGTTACGTCTGTTTATGTGGTTGTTTATGTTATTGCTTCTAAATGATTTATTTCCAAAAAAAATTATTTCTTCTTCAAAAGATAATATACAAGAAATCTTCTGAAGCAGTAGTAAATGACATGAGGGTGACTAAACAGAATTTAGTTTCGTGTGACATCTTCAAGTAAGACTTCATTTTTGATAAATTGAATAGTCAAAACTACATCACTTCGTTTTCAGACTTACACTTTTCAGTGAATATAATCTAAAATCCAAAGCTTGTTATTATGTATTTTAAAAATATTTTTTACGAGACACTGGCAATGTGTGGCATCTGCTCTGTGGGAATATTTGGGCCTGGAGCTCACAGACGTGCGCGGTATGATTGTCAAGACTGGGTGCAGAATCTCCCATTGTAGAGTGAGATCCTTCATTTAACCAGAAGTTGTGTCTATCAGCCCTGAGATCTCTCTCCCTACCTTTCTCAATACCAAACTTTAACCAATATTGATTGAATAAAACAAAGTCAGTTTGATTCTAAAGTTTATTGAAATGAGGTGGAATGGAATTACATGTGATCTATGCACATATATGCATAAAAATATGCTCGCTACAAGGATCCAACTGACTATAGAAACTGAGAAAACGAATATGAAGAGTTTCCTGTTTTGAACATGTAGGAAAGGGCGTATAAGATGTGGAAATATGCACTGAAGTCTAGTCTATTCTGCAATCACAAAAAGTTTCCTCCGTCAAACTCCACGAATTTAAAGGGGAAAAAAAGACCCCAGAGTTGTGATACCTGTGGAGGGCGTGATTAGAATGTCAAAGCGTTCCTGCCTGTAAATTCAAAGTTAAACCCACCTTCTATCCCTCATGGATCAACAAAAATCACACGAAAGAATCACTACTAAGTTTATTTTTGAAAAATCTAAAGATCACACACGTGAAGAAAGCACACGCACATACATGCAGCAGACTTAAAGGAATGATGAAGTGATGGATCGGGATAAGGGGGGAATAAAATGGGTGTGGCGGTTTTACATGCGTCACTCGCTGCCTCTCACTATCAGTGATGTGTGAGCTTTATCTCTGCACCATCCCGTCTGTCAACATTCCCTGCTCTCTGATAACACACTGACCCTCCGGGTAAACTCCTTTAAAGGAAAAGTATGCACTTAATGAAGGAAACATACCCAACTATTATGTGTCCAGATGTTAAACATGCTTAAACATGAATCCACGCAGATTTCAGTAAAAACTGAGTATCTGATTACAAATGACATTACTGCAATAGTGTATTATTACATGCATGAAACATGCTTTTCTTTTTTTTGCAAATCTCTATTTTGATATTTTGTTTGTCTTGAGGCCGAGTAGAATCAGAGGAAATGTTGAATAAGGTTAACAGAATAGGCAAACGATATTGGGATGACGCACAATATCCACTGAGATTAAGTGTTCAAACAGTGGATGCCAAGACCACAGAGGCTGTAAGAATATCATACAATAAAAAAGTTGTTACTCGTGGTTGAATTGTACTTGTTTATCAGAAAAGAAAATCAATTGTTAACTAAATATTATTTGCTTATTTTGGCTGTTGCTAATTCTCTGCTGTCTTGGCAGTCAAGACAAACTGCACACCAAACATCACCCCACAGAAATCGTCTCAAGTGTTGTGATAGTGTCCTGTGTCCTGACACATGAAAAGCTTGAACTTGTAGCATGCTCATGGCTTCACCGAGAGAATTATATCAGTAAGAAGCCCTTCAGTTGACTCATGTTTTCTCTTCGGCGTATCATCTCAATCTTTTTGCCGGGAAGTTCAGTTAATCATCTATTTAGATCCATCTTTTCGTTACACAACACGTGAAGACAGTTTTAAGCACGCAAAAGTCTACATTGAGCTGGATAAACTTTCTTGTGCAAGACTCAGAAGCTCATTTCCCGAATGTTTATGTTCCTCTTTTATAAAAGAATACACAAAGGCTGTCTATCTTAATCTGGCAGTCTGCTTTAGTCCCTTGCTTATACTTTGTTCATGCTATCTTGTAATATTGACCGCTGTGCAATTATAAGTACTTATCTGCACCCGTGTCTTTTAAATAAATTGTTATTTACTTTGTTTACTGTCTTTAGAAGTTCCTGAAAAAGCAGAGAAACCTTTTTGACAAAAGAATACCACATGGGCCCACTGCCCTACATAAGCAAAAGACCTTAACTTGGGTGTGGAACTGAGAAAAATTACTTTAATAAATAAATATATGTATTTGTTATTTTCTCATGGGCTTTTCGATGATACAACCCATTTTTTTCTCCAAAAATAAGTGTCAGATTTATGCACAGATTTGCCTAAAATGCTTAGATGTGAGGGTTTGATTCCCCATTTAAAGACCAAATCAATTTATCTGAGCTATGCTATCCACATACATTTGATTTCCTAATATCAACAATATTGTCTGTTTTTATTTTTTCTAGGGAATTTTATATTAACAAATGAGAAAAAATAAATACTTGATAGAAGCTTGAAAGACAATTCTATGTCCCCTCACTGCTAAAAGCACAATTTCTGAGCAATAATAATTATCATTATTCTTGGTGCCAATGTCATTTAAAAAAGTACTATAAACAGCATATAAAATATAGAGCATGAGTCATATTGTGTTACTTCTGAATTGGAAATAGACGGACAAGGTCACTTCAAACTGTCGTTGTTTGCCAAAAAGCTATGTAAACATTTGTTAACAACAAAACTGAATAAACTATTGGTAAGGACAAGTCAAAACCTTCCATTCATTTGAACCGTGATTGCCATTGACACACGTCTGGATCTGAGCAGTACCGAGAAACAGATGTACCAGTTTCAGAAAACCAATTCAACTTTCAGTGAAACTTTGGTCTGTGTATTCAAGCACACGCGATAGCTTATCTCATTTACTGCGGGATCACGCATGTGACTGTTTGCCTGCCATGGCGGAGTGCAAACACATCTCTGTGAGAGAGGTACACGGGCCCGCTCCTGTGTAAACGCTAAGCTAAGTGTCAGATTTAGCGCTGCTGTTGCGTGCTCTGTTAAGCCTGAGAGGAGCTTGGCCCATGGGATCACACTTCAAACGACCCGTGTGGTTTGAGTTTTCACCAAAACATCCAAGGCTTCATGAATGGGGCCCTTTCTTAAAGCTGGGCTTGATTTGTCCGCTCGAGCAGCGCACAGGCGGTGTGTGCTTATACCTAAGGAAATCCTTCATAAACTTGACTTTAACTGACTTTGGTAATAATAATGTGCCATCTCAATGACACGATTACGTGAGAGCAAAAGCTTTAAGGTCCCTTAGCGGGGACTGTCAGGCCTAAACTTAAGTACTGCTGGGTATAAAAGTGTGTGTTTGGATATGTTTAATTGGCTCCATCTACAATTTCTTTTTTTATCTGTGACTTATGCACATTTGAGTCATGCCATGCAAACAAAACGGAGAAATTGCTTTTATTAGAGATTCAAAGGGGCATTTGGGCGTAATAGACCAATAGAAGGTTTATTTGAACAAGACTAGGGCAGATCGAACACTTAATGTAACTTCCATCCATCCATCCATTTTCTACCGCTTATCCGAACTACCTCGGGTCACGGGGAGCCTGCGCCTATCTCAGGAGTCTTTGGGCATCAAGGCAGGATACACCCTGGATGGAGTGCCAACCCATCGCAGGGCACACACACTCACTCATTCACTCACGCACTCACACCCTACGGACAATTTTTTCCAGAGATGCCAATCAACCTACCATGCATGTCTTTGGACCAGGGGAGGAAACCGGAGTACCCGGAGGAAACCCCCGAGGCACGGGGAGAACATGCAAACTCCACACACACAAGTCGGAAGCGGGATTAATGTAACTTATGGTTCTTTATTTTATATGATGATTGCATGTGTTGTTTCTCAATACTCGTTTAAGAAACTTTACATATGACTGAGGGTGATGTATGTTCTTTGTGGGACATCTTGGTTACTGTGATTACTTGGTGACTGTGTTGTCATGTGATTACTAAACATGAGTGTTGTGCAAAAACAAATTTTCTGGCAGTGGATGGTTTGCATGTTTTTACTGTAATCTTAAAGAATCATGAGTCATGCCTCTCTGAACCTGACATTTATTTTAACTTTTACAACATAAGTCTTTACGAATCTATCCGCAAATGAAATTAAAAAGGTACGTTTGTATTAGTTAACATTAGAAAATGCAGTTTTCGAATATGTATTAATCTTTATTCGTGATAGTTAATATCAATTCTATCCATGTGAGTTCATCATTGACTTTTGATCATAAAAATCTATCAGTAAATTCTAAAATTAACATTAATTAAGAATAATAAATGCTTTAGAAGTATTGTTAGGTTAACTTATGCATTAACAAATTGTTGCACTCCTGAAACCTTGTATGTTTTTCAGGAAATGGAAAAAACAAAAAAAAATTAAACAATTACATACTGCTTTGCTAAAGTTGACAAGCACTTTAAAATCATTTTTATTGGTTAGAAATTTGCCAAACCCAGTGACAAACATAAAGGGCGACTAATTATTAATGATGATTTTATGGCAAAACCCCCCTACAAAATACAGAGTTACCAGATTTCAGAAGGACATCATTGAAATACAACCTTATTGTAAACTGTTAACGAATAAAAACGTATTTTTATTTGGAAACTTTGCTTGTACCCGTTTTGGAATTACATCATACCTTCCATGAGAGGTCGACAGCATTCCAGGGTGTGTCGTTTGTTGTGTAAGAGCGTCATTAATTCAAATGTAATGGCAAATCATTGTGACATATAACAGGTGTAACTAGTTTCTTTGCCTGGCAAGGAAGTCGGTACTTAAGGAAGCGTTCCACGTTCATCAATTTTCCATTATCACAGAGTCACACAGTCACAAATGACTCAAAATCACTTTTCTATGATTCTTTTGTAAGTTTCCACTTTGGAGTGATGACTTTGGATCACTAATTAATAAAATGTTGTCAACATATGGGCAAATTTCTCTAACATTAATCTTTTGGCTTCATGTTTCCATGAGCTCAGCACCCCTATTTACCGTCTCATTAAAACATATGGGTTTGTTAACATCAGTCATCGGTTAGATGGGGAATGAATGGGAAATGCTTTTATAGGTTACAAAATTTATAATTCTCAACAGATTTACAAAATATATTATTTTATTCTGCCATCTGTCAATGTAAATGTACTGTAGTGGGAAATGTAGGGGTCGTGTGTACTGCCACCATGTTTTGAAGGGTGTGAGGTCCCCATTCATGAAACAAAACAGAGTGGGCCTTTACCACAACTTTTATATATTTGTGCATTTGCACTGAAATAGCATAAAAACTATTTTTAAACAAACAAATTGAAAAGTTTAGCAAATTGCAAGAAGTTGTATCCTTACAATAAGGTTGTATTTGTCAAGATTAGTGAATACATTAGCTAACATGAACTAAGAATGAACAGTACTCCTACAGCATTTATTTATCTTATTTCAGGTTAAATTCTGCATTTACTAATACATTTTCTTTTCAATCAAACGTTGTAACTGGTTACATTAGTTACTGCATAAAGAACTATATTGTATTGACATCTCTCTGTTGTCTGATATCGGTCACAAAATAAGACAAAATTACACCTAAACAACAAATGAAATTTCCTAAATCATAACTATTAAGCTCTCCCTATTATTCATAAACATTTATTTTACTACAAGTCACTGAGTGCAGCTAGCCTGTGACACGTCTGAGGGGAGCTGGCCCTCCAGCATGGGTGGACTGGGAAGAAAATTCGGCCCTTGATTTTACAGCCCACAGAGGCCGTCTACCAATGTTGTTGGCGGGGTGGGGGGGAGGGTTGGGTTGTGGAATGTTTGAAGGCATTTGTCATCCACAAAAACGACGAAGGGGGGATGGTTGTATGTAACGTGTTCATTGCGTAACATCAGAGGTCTTCAACTACTTTTCTTTGAGGGCCAGATTCCAAAGGTCTAAATAGGATGCAGGCCAGTTTTTTACCATATCCTCACTTCTTCAGATATTTTGTATTTCTGTTATGTATTGCGTTTTGTTCCTTTTATACTGTTTTTGTTTCTGTTACTTAGAGGCCATTTATTAAAACATGCACACAAATATTGCATCCAGTGTTTGTGCCTTTTCATGACATTAAATTAAAAGGGATATTGTCTTTATAATTGTATTTTATATTCCTTACTGCGTAACTTTACCCCAAAATTGCTACTAATTTACTCACCCACAGTCCTCCAGTACACCCAAGATATGGGTGGTATTGTTTTTTTTAGAAGATATTTATGAAGATATTTGGTTGAATTATTTGAAGTTAAATTACTACAAGTAAAAAATGCAAGTACATTCAACACAACAGTAATCCCTGCCCCTTGTGACGTTAAATGAGCCTCGTGTAAAACAAGTCAATTGATCTGTGCAATAAACTGAATGCTATTATCACATCTTCGGGTGAATTCCAATCGCATTCATGTGGCCCACGCATAAAAACAACACCGTTTTCCTCTCATCAGAGGTTAACGTAGCCTACTTTCAAGGGCACTAAATCCATTTTGGAACGCGAGCTATCACGTGATCAAACCGATTGCCTGTGGCTTTGCAATGCATTGCTAATTATAACTTTGTATATAACATTAAGTTTCAAGATCAAGATCAAATCGCTTTATAAGACGTAAATCATTATGAGTCCTGGAATTATTTTTGGATTTAAAGTAGCAGCGTTTTGGACTTTTAGAAATATGACGACACATGAGGACGTGCATTTAAAGCACACCGTTCTTGAAGTCTCTCCACATATTTGAAATGTAAAGGCGGGCAAAGTAAAGATGATTGACGGGCCGCGTTTGGCCCATGGGCTGCTAGTTGACTAGCCCTGCATTACGTCATACGTGTCCGACTTGCTAATGCCCTCGCGTTGCGTGTATTCACTTTTACAATAAGTACGTAAGTCCGCTACTGGTCGCAGCCGTAGGCTTCAACGGGACGGCCGTTCTGGAATTTGACAGAATGTCTGACTGGTCAGTCCGCCCCTTGCCTCCCGGCTGAGACTGGATTCTCCCTGAGTTTTTATTACTCCATTTATTTTTCATTGGAGTTTGGGTTCCTCGCCACGGGCCGTGTTGGCTTGCTCTCCGGGAGTCTGATGATATTAGCTTAAAGTTTCGGTAAATTCTGTTAACATCTCTTAATTAGAATGTTCGTCCATGTTTTATAAACCCCATGAACTTTACTGTGTTTTCAGTTTATCCTATTTTCTCCTGTAAAGTTGCTTTGGAACAATGCACATTGTGAAAAGATCTACATAAATAAAAATTGAATTGAATTTACTAAAATGAACAAAAACGTATAAGTTCATGGTAGCTAAATAATATTAAGAGAGATACAACCTTAATGTAAAGTGTTACCAAAACAATACATATCTTCTTGAGTTTTATTTTATACGAAGTGTGATATTAAAATAAAATGCACAAGTACGACAATGTATTATTATGAACAGTAATAAACTGGAACACAGTTCTCCAAAACATTTCACGTAATGCGCTACATAGGGACTTTCGCAAACATTTTTGTTTGATAACTGGAGTCAATAGCCATGTGCCCGGGGCCGATCGCTGTGTTGAGTCATGTGAAGGTGAGTCAGAATCCTGGTTAGCAGAACACATTGACTCATCTGAAAGCTTGCAGTCATAGGAATGTGTAATATAGACAACAGCTGCACAGTCAAGCTGCATCCGTACACGGCTACGGGAGAATCCCATTTCAATTGCTTTCTTTTCCTTTCGAGTTCCCCTGTAACCTGATGCTTTCAATAAGTAAACTGTCTGATTTCATCAATGTTTTGTTGGTTTAATGTTTAAAGACATAATGTGCTCTTAATCTGACTCAATGGTTACCAAATAATTGCTGGAGTAATCTGATTGTTGGGCCTCCCACATGTGTGGAAAGCACATGGAATTTGCGTAAAATGTTATAGTCTCATTCTGACACTAGTGTCTGCAATGCATCTGAACTTTTATGGCCAGCTTTCCTGTGACCTGTAGTTAGAGCATGGCACTAGCAACGTAAAAGTCATAAGTAAGCTGCTTTGGATAAAAGCGTCTGCCAAATGCATAAATGTAAATGACCAACATGTTTCTTTCACAGTCTTTCATCTGGAGTCCGTCAGGTAAATATTGGCTGGGCTGTTTTGGTCACAGCTTGTTAGTTGGTAGGAATAGATAGAGGAGGATCACGGGGGACTGCATCACACCTACAATGCTAGCGACTGCCCAAAGCATTTTACACACCGTTTAGAGTGAGTAATGGAGAATTTGGTAGAACTACTTATCTCTCGAGTCATCTACCTCTGGGGAAAACAGATTTCACCTGTAGAAAGATTACAACTCCTGGCCCATAAGCTAAATTCCACCTTCTAGTGTATAAGTGTTTTGAATTAACTTTGGTTAATTGCTAGTTTCGTTCAGGCATTTTTCAAGATACTACAGCATTTTTCATTTTGAGCAAAATATGAATTTAAAGGTCTTTGTGGCATGCAAGGCTTAAATCTATGAATCTTAAAAAAATATAATCGATCATCAAAAAGTGCAGGATTGCACAACAGGACGTTTTTCATCATTGAGGACATGTTGTTCCAGGAGCTCTGTGTATCTAAAGAATTTTCAAGGAAATCCTCCAGCAGAGATCTTTCTTACGCTTCCATGGAAAATCATAGGAAATTATAGGTTTGTGTAAACCACACTTGAATCGCTCCTGAACAACAGCAGAAGGAAATTCCATGGAAGTCTTTCTTAGAGATGCTGAATTTTAGCAGGAAGAACGCAAGCATTTCCGATCACCTTTAGTATCTACAGATGAGATCCCTGTGTCAAATCCTCACCTTGGCCAGTATTCTAAAGAAGAGCGATACCACACTCTTGATCCTGGTTACATCATAGTTTGCCTGTGATTGTTTTTGTCAAGTTTGTGCCAAAGCCATGTTGTATAAGCAAACATATCACTCAGCTTCTAAAAACCTAACCTCCACAATGTTGTAAACAACCCTGCAGTGGATTTTCTGTGCCATTGTGTAATATTTGACTTTATAGGTAAATTACCACATGTTCTGACTCACTCACTTTATTAACAAGCCACACCTCTATACATGATCAGTTTCATCAACAAATGCTTTGTGTAAAAACATTATCATGTTGTCATACATGGACTTGACAAAAGTGAATTTTATATCTATAGACATATATACAGTATAATATATGTCTATATATTGTCAAACCATTAATCACGATTAATCACATCCAGAATAAAAGTTTGTGTTGACACAATATATGTCTGTGTATTATTGTCCTGAATATTTATATTGATATTAATTTTGAAACACATATACATAAACATAATAATATTTGTATACATATTTCGGAAATATATACATGTATTTATTTATATTTACTAATAATTTAAATTAATATTAATACTTCTTATGCTATAATTATATTTAAATGTTTAATTATATACATGTTTACAAATATTTATTTTTTTCCTAAATATATGCATATGTATGCAATATATGTATGTGTATGTTTTTATGAATACAAATTTAATATGCACAGTACATAGACATTTATTATGTGAACACAAACGTTTGTTCTGGATGCGTTTAATCAAGATTAATTATTTTACAGCCCTAATATATACATATGTATGTAAATATAAAGCTATTCATTTGTAATATATGCATATATTATAATGTATATATTATTCATTTTTATGAACATTTATGATATTTTTTTATCAGAAATACTGGATTTAATTATTAAGTGTATTATTTCTATACATTTTTTTCTAATTTTATTCAATATGTCATTATTAAATATTTAAATTTGTTGAGTTGTTTGTGTTTCGAGTCCATCAATGTTTTGCAAGCCTTTATTTTTGACAACCTTGTGTTGTCATGGAGCGAGTCCTCACTATATCCTGTTTCTCAGCATTCCTCCACAGTTTTGCTGTGATCCAGTTGCGTGCCTTAGATACTGTCTTCTGCCACAGGGACGTGACTTTCAAAACGAACCACAAGAGTCGATTATCTTATGAGGCCCGGAAAAATAAAGAGGCAAATTAACACTTTAACAGTATTTAGCAGGGTAATGCCATTAATAGTCAAAGTAGATAAAACAAATACTGCGAGGAGAGTAAACAGACAAATGTTTCGACTTATGTTTTTTTAAGGATTGGCCATGCTTAGTTGTAAAGTCTATATAAGTCAGCATACAGAGAGTGTGCCAAACCACAATGACAAAGAGTCACATGAGCTGAACGAGGAAGCACATGTCACAGTTTCTAACTTCTCTTATGTGCTTCACTACAGGGCTACATGTGAACCTTCTTATCCACACAGAGTCACTTTATTATTGTAATTCTTTATTGCTCGACACTAGGCTGGCTCAATCGGTGGTACTCATATATTATTATGTTATGATAGGGCAGATATATAATCATAGTTCATTGCATGCATAATTTTTTAACTTTTCTGTGATTAAATTGACAGATCATTGTTTAATAGATAATACAAGTAAGTTTTAAGTATTTCATATTTTATATTAAATTAAATATTTTATTTAACGTGATATTTTTTAAAAATTATTTTAATTGTCAACTCGATATTTAATATTTCTTGGATATTTTTGGAGGGGAAAAGGAAAATCTGGGGGGGCAGTGTCCCCCTAGCCCCTGCAGACCGGGCCGTGGCTCAGGGGTGTATATTGAAGAATGTTTTATTTAAATTACATGTTATGCAACCTGGGGTCGATGAAACATTTGAGGAAGTGTTTTTGTTTCTCTCTGTAATGTGACCACGTGCACATGATGTCTGGCATTTGTTCTTGAGCCAACGTTGGATTTTTTTTCTGCATCTGTGGTCAAAGGCATTGCAAATATTTGCCAAGTCATATATTGTCAGCTTTATCATAGCGATATGCTTCGCAATTTAACAAAAAAAAGAGTTTAGGTGGGAAAGGAATAGAAAAAGAATCACGCAACCCTGGTATTTGGTATTGTTGTGGTGTAGTCATAGCACGTGTCAGGCAACATGAATGTTTTGAAATTTAAGTTTCGTGCCACTGTTGTCCCAAACAGAATTCCAAAAATTATTTTCAAAAGGTTTTCAAACAGGTTTCCTGAACACTCCCCTCGTCCACCATTGGTGGGCCGACAGACAATCCCGCCCCAAACTCACGCCACTGGTTGAGTCAAATGTTGCTATGTAAGCCTGACTCCGATTCTCAAACAAACAGGTCAATGTTTTGACCACAGTGTTAACAATTTTGGGGGAAATAAGCCCACTGATAGTTTGCCTATAGATTCAACTAAAAATCATTCATGTTTTCAGTATTTCTGTTGACACATATCACCTTTTAAGTACCTCCAATTCTGGGAAAAATGTAATCAGTAGAACTATTGTGATGTCTAGACCTGATTATCAGGTTTATTTGCTGAAGGATTGCATTAATACATGACCTCATCCTTTCAAAGGCACAGTCATGTTAATTAAGAAGGCAGGTTCAAAAACATACAAAATGTTCTCAGTTTACCATGGAAAATACCATGAGGAAATCTAGTTAAGGCGGAGACTTATCTTTAGGTGAGGCATGGACTCACTTGTCCTTTCCCAGCAGTCAACAATGATTCTGCGGCCCCCTCAGACAGTGATGCTGTTGAATCAGCAGCTGCATGTGTTAAAAACCAGGGCGGATTTCAATTTCACAATAACGTTTACATGTGGACATTCTGATTTTAAAGGTTAAATGATACTATTTTGTCTTTTGTGGGAGTCCTGGGAAGACGTGGGCTAGATGTCACACTTGAAAGCTGTTAAGGTAACTTTGCAGAGGCTATTTATGGTTATGACTATATGGCTTTGTTAACACCCATAGTTATTAATAAAGAGTTAACCTAGTTTTCAGGACGGTTGGGTGTAGTTAAATGTCACGACAAAACCAACAAAGTATTATTATGTAACTGTGTCCTCAATTGTTTTCGTTTAGCCATTGTTTTACATTATTTGTGTATTTCCCATAGCAACACTTAAAGAGTGATACACATGTTTGAGTTTCCTCCATGTTCAAAGCCTCTCACCACATTCAACAAAACAGAATTTATCCCAATTAATCATGACATAAAGAGGGACCTTTGTATCTCTGCATACATTTTGTCATTTATTTTAAGGTTATTTTAAAATGGAACCTTAAGATTTTGTTATCTATCGATTCTTTCATTACATTATCAACTGTCACTGTTTACCTTAGCTGTTTGCACTATTTTTCAGATTATTGCATCCTTTGATGCAAGAATTAATGAGCACGGAGAAGAAGGGGTGGAGATTGTTATCGTATTGCAAAGTTCACACTGTCATGTCTGGTTCACTATTGAACTGGAGTATGATATCATCGACCCATGTTGGTAGATGATAAAATCAGGCAGTGTCCTTTTGCAAATAGCTTTTAGCAAAGGTTTTAAAACAGGAAGTGAATGTTCATGCTGAAGTCAAACCTTTGGCGTTTAGAGCTTACCAAACACTTTTTAAATCAACTTTCTGATGAATCAGCTTGGAAACAGCCAATATTCATGAAGCAGTTCCACCACTGTACATATAAGTCAACAACAAACCCATTTTTTAATACAAGTAGTAGTATATATTTGAAGAAAGTTTTGATATGTTAACAGTCTTAAACGTTATAGTGACTTAGTTTTGTAACTGTATTAGAGTAACTATAACCAGTTTTGCCAACTTAATTCTCCCAGCAAACATTCCCACAACTTTCACTAATATAGTTTAAATGTATTTAAAGGTTAGGACAGAACAATACTAAAATAACGTTTATGGAATGTTCTTATAACGATATTAATGGCTGCTCCCAGCTAACAGAGAACGTTCCTACAGCTTTTTAGAGGTTAAGACAAACATTCCTTAAATAATGTTCATGGGGCGATCTTATAACATTATAAATGTCTGCTTTACATTCTCATAAGAGAAAACAGTATAAGAACAATGGTTACAGAATGCCATGTTGATGTTATTTTTAATCGATGAAGGTTCTCGTAATGTTAGAGGAGAACATTATTAGAACATACAGTAATCCTCAAAACGTTGTCTCTCCTATATTAGAATCGACACAGGGGTGTGCTCCTTTTAATGTTACTCACAACACTTTATTTTGTCTTTTAAGTTTATAAAGTTGTGCACGTCTTGCAAATCAAGTCTATAGCGTATCATTTAAAAATGACACAATTTACTGTGCTATATAAAATAATACTATCTAAAATAATACTATAAGTATTATTCCATCAGGGACTTTCTTGTCTTAAAATAGCCAAATAAAAACAGGAAATGTATCCGCGTAGGCCTGTTAAAACCAACGCCACTAAGCAATGTCAAATGTTATTATGATACCCAAGAATAAAATTCAAACAGGAAATGAAGACAGTCAAAGATCAACCGAGAGTACACATACGATCCTCTAAGCATGTAAAGTTAAACTTTATTCCAGGCAATGAAGTTGTCATATAATGGTCTCTGTGTTCAAAGGCATGTCACGTATTGCACATTGACTGTTTTCAATGTCTACTTCTTCAAAGGTTCAACATATGACAAGATTTACAACAATATCACAGTGCTCATTCAAATGAGGTGTTTGTGAGAACTCATTTTCCAGTTAAAGGCAGGGCGTGAGATTTAAGTGCCAGTTTACTGTGTTTTATTAGGTCCGATCAATTTGTTACATATTAATTCTTCTCTTGATGTCATTGTTTTGAGTTACGGAACAGAGCGGATTATACATTATCTGCTAACAGTGAGTTTTATTTTTTATCAAGCATTTAGAATGTGTCTATGAATGATTCAAACAGCAACATATAAATAACACTTATTTTTCATTTACTAAATAGAAGAACTATGTTATGTACACGTGCAGAGGTTTAAATAAAGATGGCTATTTAATCTGTTTTTGATAATAAAGTATATTTGTATAGCATTGGGACGCTTTTTGACATTTATGTCATATTTTTTTATATTAAATATATCTAAATATGTTATATTAATAATTTAAAATGAAGTCATGACTGAACAAAGCTAATGGAAACCGCTGTCTTATTGATAGCCATGCCGTGTTTTTTGACCCACCCACGTCACAGTCTCTCCCCTCACAGTGGTGTTAAGATCACTCTGCAGACAAAGCGCTGACCACAGCATCCTGCGCCCATTGTATTGCGCTGGCTGCAGAGTGTGTGAGGCGTGCAGAGGAGGCTGTACACGCAAGTCTCCAGCACTCGAAATAACTCGCAGTGGTTGAAATAGTTTTCCCTTGGCTGCACATTCTTATGACCTTCCACATGACTTCAACGTCAAATGACCAAATGTAATCAACAGGTTTATACAGCACATCACCATGTCCGAAAAAATACCTCAACAACCTGTATTAGGAAAGTCAACTTTACAAGGTAAAACATGTGGTTTCCGTGCAGCTAGCAGGAACGTTTTGGAAGCTTGGAAGTGAAACAATTGAAAAAGAATGACCGTTGGTGGCTACTAGGGTGTTTGCGTGGTTGCTATCGTAGGAGTTCTAGTCCAAAAAGTCCCCTGGGAAGAATCTATGGTTGTTTGGGGGGAAATCATGTTGTCCTCTTTGGGCTCAAAAAAGAAGGGGGCTACATATCAAGGTGTTGTCCCAGGCCCTTTGAATTTTAGAGCTGCCCCTGAATGTGGTCTGTGGGACTTTTTACCTGTTCAGAGAAATATCACCATCTTATGTAACAGATGCACATTCTTAAAAAGAATGAACGTTGGCACTATTTTACGGTAAAGTAAACAGTCATGGGTAAATGCAAGTAAATACCATGTGAATGATCTGGTGACAAGCTTGTGATGCCATGTTTCATAAGCATTTGTTTCTTAAACTCTTCATTTACATACCCAAGGGGATTTTTCATTATCAAACCGAACTAAGTGACCCTAGACCCAAGAGGTTAATGACCTGTAAATGTACACCAAAATCTTTGTCAACATACCGAACAGAAATATAAGGGCAGGCCACACTTTCGATGTTCTTTAACAATGGTTATGCTAATAAACCTTTCACATCAACACAAAAGGACTTGCCTTCAAAATCATTCTGCCCATTATTGTACTGGACATTTAAGATAAAATAAGGAAGTGTATCAGAAAACAACATTTTCAATCTTCCTCTGTTCATAAAAACTTGTCTATCCATTCAAAATATCTTATTGTGTTAACTTTCCCTGGAAAAACTATATAAATTGAATCAATGGTGGGAAAAGAAACTATTAATAGTTTCTTACATATATCGTCCAAACTGAAATTCCAGCATCTGAAACAGCCATTGATTCTTTTTTTGCCTGGCATTTCCTTATTTTTAGTTAAGTGGAAGCTATAAGTTTAAGACTGAGAAGTAATGGAAAACAATAAGCTTAAAGGAACAGTTCACCTAAAAATGAAAATTCTGTCTTCATCTACTCCCCTTGGGCTATTCCAAATCTGTATACATTTATTTGTTAGAGTGAACAAAGAGAAACATATTTGGAAGAATGCAAATAACCAAACAGTTATCGGGCACCATTGACTACCATAATAGGAAAAATGACAATGGTAGTCAAATGTGCCTCAGAACTGTTTGTTTTCATACATATTTCAAAATATCTTTTTTTTGTTTCAACAGAACAAAGACATGTATGAGTTATTTTTTTATGGTAGTCAATGAGGTTTAGTCAAACTGTTTGGTTACAAGCATTCTTTAAAATATCTTTCTCTGTGTGCATCAGAATAAATAAATGTATACAGATTTGGAACTGTTCCATTAAGGAATAGAAGATGATATAATGTTTTTATAGCTATTCTGTGCTATTGTTGGCCCAGTTTATTTTCCGGTCCCTTTATGTACTTGGGGGCGTGGCTATACATGAGATGGGGATTAAAAAGAGATCAAGATGTTTATAAGCCTCCTATTTCCTGTCTTTTTTTCCCAGACAATAAGATTCCTCTAATCTAACATGATTTATTTAGACTTTCAGAAGAGATCTCAACAATGTCTCAAACTGTGCTAAATTTTTCCGAGGCATACAATTAAACAGCAAAGATTTCAAAATGACCTCAAATCTTTCTCATCACTGTATTCCAAGAATAAAATAAAATGTAATCCTCTTTGTAACATGGCCTTGTAAACTGCCGGTACTGTTTTAGCATGTTGACAAAATGTTATATGCTCTCCAACTTGTTAGTCGCTTTAGATAGAATCTGCCAAATTAACAAAAATAAATATCATTTTTTATTTATCTTAAAGGTCCAGTGTATGAAATTTAGCAGCATCTAGTGGTGAGGTTGCGAATTGCAACCAATGGCTACTCCACCGCTTACCCTTGCTGTTCGAAGCACTACGGAAGCTGACACAGGATAAACATGTTGCTATGTTTTCACTTCTTTGCCAAAGGAGATAACGTATTTACGAAAAGCGCTCTGTAGAGCAGTTTGTCCGTTTAGGGCTACAGTAGAACAATATGGTGAATTCCATGTAAGGGGATAGTGAATTCCAGTGTATGTATAGAAATAGTTCATTCTTAGGCAATCAAAACATAGCCTAATGCTTCATTATGTAAGGTCTTTATACACCTCTGAAGACAAAGTTATGTATATTATATTGCATTTCTGTCAATAAATCCTCCAGAAACTGGAGGAATTGTATAAGAGACATTTAAACCAAGTTGATACTTAAATGAAATAAATGAAATGATCTCTAAAAAATCTCCTGAGCTTTATAAATTCAGTAATATTTTCCCCTGGGTGAAATTACACCCTTAATTGCCTTTTTTAAAGAATGCCTGAACACTTTGGTACATTGAGAAACATATAAGAAGCAAATCTCGGGACAAAGCTAGGCCCGGGAAGCTAACTTGAATATTTCTGAGAGAATATAACGCGGTGCATTCACATGAGTAGGAGTTGTATTCGTTTAAAATAAATCTCTCATTTACAGGAAATATCTTTGTGCCAGTTTTCCTTGTGTTCTTTCACTAGCCGTTGGATTGTGTGGATGGAAACTGCGGTTTTGGTCTGCCGCCCACATTCCCACATGTGTAATCCCAGTATTCTGCCAGCCATGTTAAAATGTCAAGGCAAGCCATAAGGATTGTGGGGTGGGATGTGTTCAAATGTGTTATTGTGAACGGGAAATGAGCGAATCTGATTTCAGAGAACATTTGCACTGTGTCTTTCAGCAAAATGGTCTCGAGGGCATAATTTGTCTGTTCAAAGGAAAACCCGTTGTGGAAAGATACTGTACTTAACACACCAGGCTTAACATAAAAACAACATTCGGATTGTACAGTACATAGAAATCCATAGAATAGTTACCTAATAGGGCCACAGAAATAGTAATAGGCCTTCTCCTTAAACGAAAAACTTTTGACTTTTTTGCTGCAGTGTTTATGTCATTTGTAAGGTCTTTGAAGATGCGGTTACACAAATTCACATGTAGAGTGGCTTTGAAAATGCTCCCACAGCTCAGCTCCGTATGCGACAATGTAAATTCAAAACACCTCAAATGTCAGAAGACTTGTTAAACATCAAGGTTGAGTCATTTCATTATCCACTGTCGTGCAGACAGATACAGAGGGGCATTGTGTGTGTCTGCCCCCATGGAAGGGACTTTGTGCCGAGCGGATGTCGGCAACGTGTGTGAATCATGTCGTCCTCCATTCAATCATCCTAAAAGTGTGTTAAAATGTTAGATCTTACACCTAGATACAAAGACTAGTGTACACATGGGCTATTTTATAAAGCAATTGTAACTGTTTTTAAAAATGTCATTTTGATGGCAAGTTTCTTTTTAGCGCAGACACATTATAAACGTACACCTAGAAGTCATTTACAAACACAGAATTTACAGTTAGTCCCTAACACTTTTTGTCGTTTAAAGTGTCAGTTTGATATTTGATAGTCAAATTATAATTTTTTTAGCTCTGTTAAACTGCCTTTATCCACTTTGATGTTTCAAGATAAAACTCAAAAATCTATTTTCGTTATAATCATGTCACTTTGACATTTTATAATCTCCCATAGTAAGGTGATTCACTGCTTTTAACTCACACAAGAGATTTTAAATCTTAAAGTTACACGTAATTCAATCCAATTTGACATTTCTTACTTTAGGCCTTTTGGATGAACTTAATGGTACATTGTGATTTAACACACAGGTGACCTAGATCAAATCTTCCAGTGCCTCTGAGCAGGGCTTCTTTGTTCCATATGGGGGCTTGTTTTTAATTCTAAAAATAACCACAAGGTTGAGTGGTTTCCATCCTCCTGTCTGGCTGCTCTCTCTGACTTTAAGATGTGTGTAGATGGAAAGTCGAAAGGTTTACGAATAAGAAATCCCCCAAAATATAAATAAGAAATGACATTCTTGTTTAAAGGATGTTTCTTATATAATTTTTATATGATCTTCTAAATTATTACCACCCAACACAATATTGCCATGCTTTCGGTATTACTCAATGGTAACGTTTTCAGACCGTCTGAATAATCAGCCATGTGCGAGTGTATTTCTCATAGTAAGATGCAAGTCAGATTGAAAGTACAGTCAAATTAGCACCAGACCTCGATCAATATTGATCTCAACTGACACGTTGAAAGCACTTTTTTATATGTGCCACTTCCTTGACTACTGTAAAAAAAGCTTTTCTGCTGTTTAAAGACAGTCTCAAGTTTGGTCTTGAATTTTTGTCTGAGGTTCATTTAAAAATGGTCAGACATGACAAGATGTATTAGCTGATGTGTTCACATTCACAGCAAACTTTCATATCTGACGAACATCTAAAGTAATACTTTAAATAATAACAGAATGTTGTGCTACGGTCACATTACTTAAATATCAAATAAGAGAAAAACGAATAGAGTCAATATATTGTGTAAAGTTGAAAAGACCACTGGCCCAGCCAAAGACCGCTAGGACATTCCAGTGAAAAAAGTCAAACCAGAACCAGCCTGCTTCGTTCTTATATAATTTTTCAATGGCTTTTCACTCTGACAGGCCTCCCAAGAGTAAAACACAAGAAGAAGAAAACATGGCAGCTGTGGTTGTTTGCATATTTAATTTAAGGCCGGAACTTTTGCTGTGAAGCCAACTTTAAAATATGTCCTGTATCGTTCAAACTCCAACATTTCTAAAATTCCCCTAAGTGGATGAGACTGAGAAACAAAAATAAATCAGCAAACCGAAAGAGAGGGAGTTTTATTTGAGGCCGCTTTTAATTTCATCCCTTTAGCGAGATGTGTTTTGTTGACATTGGGTCAGGTTTTGTCATTGCAGGTGCTACAAGTCACACATTGTATATGCTCATTGCGTTGAATATGATCATTGCTGAGATATTTTTCACACCTCATGGTTTTCGTGAGCGTGCCCAAAGTGGAGCAGGGCGTTTTTCTATCTGCACATTCCAGAGAGCATGCTTGTTTCTCTTTTATACAGTAATTTCACATTGTTTCAAAAACAATATTTAGCCGGCCTATGATTTAAGACAAGAAGGTCTGTCCCAGGGTTAGTCAACTCGGGATCTGGAGGTCAATCATCCTGTAGAATTTACTTTCAACCCTAATCCAAAACACCTGCCTGTCATTTTCAAATAATCCTGAAGATTTAAATTTAAGAGTTGGAGTTAAACTCTGCTCCCGAGGAGCCCAGCTGACTAGAACAGGGGTCTACACTTTGCACAAGATTCACTCTTAAAGGGACGGATCATCCAAAAATGAAAATTCTGTCATGATTTACTCAACCTCAAGTTGTTCCAAACCTGTAAAAAAAATCTGTTGAACACAAAGAAAGATAATTGGAAGAATGTAAACAACTGAGATTTTTAGGGCATCGTTGACCATCATCCATCCATCCATTTTCTACCGCTTATCCGAACTACCTCGGGTCACGGGGAGCCTGCGCCTATCTCAGGAGTCCGTTGACCACCATTGAAATGGTAATCAAAGGTCCCCCAGAAATCTCAGTTGCTAACAACCCTTCAAATATCTTTCATTGTGTCCAACCAAACAAAGAATTTTATACAGATTTGGAGCAACATGAATCATTTTTGGGTGAACTATCCCTCACAAGTTTGAGTATGCACCCTCAAGAGGGTCCATGGTGTCCACAAATTTGTTTATTTTTTATAAATCCAGAAATGTGCATGTAAAATTGCGTACACACATCTCAGTGCCCATTTTATGCAAACGCCAGATAGTTTGAAATGCTCTATCAATGAATCAAGTCAAAAGCAAAAAAAATAGAAAAACAAGACAGATTCGTATGTTCGCACAGAGGCGTGGTGCACTAACAGGAAGTTAAAAATGTCACTTCAAAACAACAAAGACCTTGGTGCACTTTCATAAGAAAAGAAATCCAATGAATTATCTTTTCTTTTTTTGTTGTTAATTGTGGCTTATTTTACACACTAAATTAAAACAGTAATCATAATGGAATGTTTCACAGCTAAATGCACATTTTAGTGGTTGATGAACATCAACATCATAAAACCTCACAGTCAACCAGGCGCGCAATGATTTCCATTCTAGGTTACAGGGGCACAGGTGTGCAGAGGGTGTCAAGGAGGAAACGAATACCACAACGTATGCACTCGTAGGTCAAATCAAGGAAAAAAGAAACAAAATACCAGTGCATCGCCAAAAGTTAAATACACTGAAATTATAAAAAGTATATGTTAAAGAAAACGTCAATTTAACGTTTATTTAACATATAGCCAGACAACAACTTCAGCACGTCATCAGTGGCACATTTGTGGTTATGCTGTGTTTGTAATTTTATGCTCTCAACAGAAGGAGATGTGAAAATTTAAGCTGAACATACAGTACTTGCAGGAAATGACTAAATTACTAGTATTTGCATATACTTTTCCCCTTGCAATACTGTTTATGATGGAGTTCAGGTAACAGAAGGATCCATATGATTTATGAGTGATTCATATGTTTTACATGTTTAAATAACTTTGTGATTAATTTTACAATTAATATAACATTTTCCTTGTGTCTATATTTGACTGTTGTCCCTGACAACCAGCATCCCACACTGTGTTAGTTTCATTTCTTTTTCAGTCCATGGTCACTTTCTGTTCACATAAAAAACACAAATTAATATTTTACATCCATTTTTTAACTGCTAAAAGGCCATGTAATACAAGTAAGCAATAAGGTACAAGAGGCTTTGCTTTTATGGTGAATAAGTCACGGCTAAAGTGTATTGTTAGGCACCAGGTGAAGCTTATTTACCTTCGAAATGAAAATTTCCGCTCAACACAAAAGAAGATATTTTGAAGAGTGTTGTTAACAGCATTTGCATTGGTTACAATAGTAGTTAATAGAAGGCTGTGCTGTGCTGTTCTGTGCCTAACATCTTTCAAAATATCTTCTTTTGGGTTCTGCAGAAGAAATAAAGTCATACAGGTGTAAGGGCGTGTAATTGATGACAGAATTTTCATTTTAAAGGTGAACTCCTCCAAGTACCTTATTGCTTATATAAAAAATAGTTACCAAACAATACCATTATTAAAGCTGTGCAACTTTCATGAAGTAAAATGACTTAAATCCTTCCTTCCGCAGGAAAAAATAGTCCCCGGTCGACCGTGAACAGCAACAAAATGTTTCACATACTTTGCCAAGGGAGGTTTATAAGGGGGCGTAGTGATAGACTCTTTGGGTGAATCGGTCATAACTGCGTTTTATCGTAAATAAAGCACAGCATCGAGGACTGCAACTAACCATTTTACAAAATAAACTCAAATAAACCCTTCTCTCCGATACAACACCATTCTGCTTACTGTTGGGTCCAAATCCCCCAGTCAGAGTTTCATTTGTGATAGACTGATAACCACCTCACTTTATCCCTTCCATTATTGTTTGAACCAGCTTAACCAACATAGTGTCACAGAAACCCTCAGTAAACAAGCCAAATGCGAGTGATAGGACAAAAACAAGATGCACAGTTCTGGTTGCCTTGGACATCTCATTTGGAAGACAAAGAGCTTGTTTTGAAGGTGGAAACTGCAAAGCACAGCAGTTTGAAAAAAACCCAACAACTTTATATTTAACCTACCACATGCATCATACGGCAATGACAAAACTGTACAATGCAGTAAGTTTGTTAATAAAATCCCACATGAGTCTTTGTGAAACCTATAGCTTCCAGTACTATTCTGATGTTACCGTAAGGAACAAGGAAAACAAAACGACATGTGACGGCCGTAGTATATATTTAAATTCACTTCTGAAAGTTTGTGGTGTGACCAGCTGAAGGCCTTGTTGAACACGTTCCCTGTTTTCAAAACACACATGTAGGGAATATCTGCTCATTCGCAAGATATGAGTCATTCACAGGCACCTTTAACTCTTTACATGTTTACTGGCAGTCGGATAAGGGGTAAGCCCTGTCAGAGACGGATTATGAATCACAAAAATTGTCACAGCGTGATCTTTTCAGGTCACTTTGTTCTTCACTGTGACTTTTTTGACTCTACAGCACAGCACAGATCAGGAAGGATACATTTCGGTAAGACGGGAATGTACTTTCCATATAAAAGGTTGTCAATGGCAGGGTTGGTTGATGTATTGTTTGTACGGCATTGCTGTATTTGAATATTGTGATGCATGTGTGCACTATTCACATGTTTGGGGTCACAATTATGAGGATACATTTTTTATTCTGAGATAAAACACAGTAGTAGAAACAATAAACACTTTCTCACACTGATGGAGGAAGAGCGAGCAGGAAGTGGAAGTGCAGTTAAAGCGCCACCTAGAGCTAAATGAATGTAATGTTTCATTGTGATTGATACCTGTAACTCTTCAGACTGTAATTTCCAACACATCCTTTTGGGAGAAAAAAAAATGCAGTAAAAGACTATTTACTGGTCTTAAAGTGATAGTTTACCCAAAAATAAAAATTCTGTCATCCTTTCCTCACGCTCTCGTCATTCCAAACAGAACACAAAAAAAGTTATTTTGAAGAAAGTTGGTAAACGAACAACGCACCCATTGATTCATGTATGGACACAAAACCAACATTCTTAAAAATATCTTCTTTTGTGTTCTACAGAAGAAATAAAGTCAAACAGGTTTGAAATGACAAAAGTAATCTATTACAGCAGTAATTAAAATGTATTGGGCTAATAAATAAATACACAACTAAATATGAATTTAAAACATTAAAAAAATCCTTCAGACAGCTCAGCGTATTTCCAAGCAGTATACGCAATGAGGTTACATCTTAACACAAATTCATGTGACGAAGGTTTCTGAATGACTGGCCTCCTCTTTGTAAAATGCTGGGAAACTCATGCAGTGACCAAACAAGTTTGTTACTCAACACAAATTTAGAAAAACTTACTGTCGGGCCAATGGTCTAATAAAAAAAGTCTGCTTTCTAAGCAGTTTCTACAATTCACGTTTCTTGCCCACTGTTGCGAGAAACTGAATTCAGTATGGCATGCTTCTGTGGGATTGTCAGATTTCCCCATCTAGCTTTACCGTATCAGCAGTTCTGCAGCTGCCCATCATTGGTTTTTCCGTCTATCATGCCTCAAAAAGAGAAGTCAAGGTTATAAGGGTAGACAAACAGGTAAAGACCGCAAAATAAAAATTCTGTCATAATTGACTCAATTCAACACAAACCTGTATGACTTTATTTATTTATTCCTTTTCTGTTAAAGTCTTTCACCACAGGGCTAGTAAAAAATAACGGTGAGTATTTATAGTTTTGAGGTAAATGTTCCTTTAAATCTATCATATAGGATAAACTTATTAAATGAAGTATTAAATTACATAATGGTTTAACATAACTCTGAAAAATTTAATGATATTCCATAATGCTGAATCGGCAGTACAGTTAATACATATTTTAGGACCGTGTTTTCTCTGTTTTTTCCAGTCGTCTGCACAGTGCAAATATGAATCTGTCTGCTCATAAGTTCTGCTAACTCCACTTGTGACATCATTAGTGACACAAACAACTGCAGCACTTGTTATGATGTCACATGTGAATGTTTCATTTCAGCAGATGAGTGTGTTGCAAGAAGTTGAGACAGAGCTGTAGGATGTCATTTACCATACATTCATGGCCACATTTACCAAACGTGCATGCCCACAATGGTTTACGAAGTTTCTGTGTTTTTTCTCTTGTAAAATTAACTCTCATTAGGAATCATAGTATAGAGAGTGAATAACTACATTGAGACTATACCTATCATTTAAAGTTATTGTATTAAAATATTATTATTGTATAATGTGTGGGTACAAGTGGTTAACTAAAGTCATGCAGGAAGTCAAAGCGTAAATGACTTATGCTGAACGCTTTCAATTCAAACAGCAATAGCCCTGTTGGAAAAACGTTCACCAGTAAATAAGATTTGATCATAGTCTTCCATGGCACTCGTGGTTTTAATGTTTTGAATCTGTGTTTGTGCATGTGAGAGCGCCTACATGTGCAAACGTGAGGGTGTAAAACTGCGCCGATTTTCCAGGAAATAAGAGCATACATCACCTTTCATTTTGAGTCACCCGTCCACTTTGCTTTTCTGCTTTGTATTGACTAATAAATTAAATCTAAAGACTGAAACTTAAATATTTTAACACAAGAATTGAGCTGGGATTATGCTAGACATACTGAAATTTGACTCAGTACATTTCTTTTTTTTCCAGTACAATTCATGACAGTTCTGACTACCTAAACACATCATTATTACATGATAAATCACTTAGCAGTTTTTTGTAGGTGCAGGCATACATTGTGAAAGTTTTTATATTTGGAGAATTTTATGAAACATCGAGCTGGACTTTACTTTTGCTTTGGTTTAAGTTTTTTAAGAGCTTGTTTCACTAGCAGTTTCATCAGACGCCTGAAGTTAACTTCCGGTCTGTGTTTGGTTATCAGTCTGGCTAGTGGCTAGTAACAGAAACTATTTATTCTATATGTAATTAATACGAAAATTGATTGACATTCATATTTTATTATATATCAATTCGAATAAATTCGATATAAACTAAAATAAATAGCTTGAGAACTTCAGAAGCAGATAATTACTGCGCTTTAAAGGTCATCACTTTATTATGTGCTGTTCTCTGGAACATCTGCTCTTTATGTACTGCTACAAACTGCTCATATATTAAAATATAATATATATGTATACAAAGAGAACTATAGCAGGCTGTATTCATATGAGCAAATTATTTAACATAAGTCTTTATTTTTTGTAATTAGTTTTTCTTTTGATATATATTTGCATTGGAGAGAGCATTTCTGCCCTCTGCTGCATAACTCTGTTATGCTAGTGATAGAAACATTTATTTTATATATAATTAATACAAAAATTGATTGACATTAATATTTTATTATATATCAATTCGATTAAATTCAATCTAAACTACTCAACAGTTAATGATTCTTTGGGGATGTCTACCTGAAGTTTAGTTTGACCCACGTAACGTCTGGCTTGGCTCTACGTTTAAAAATAACACCAGAACAGAGTTAAGCAGCAGAGGGCAGTAATGCTCTTTCTACTGAAAAAACACCAACCCCCGAAAATTCCAATGCAAATATATATATATCAAAAGAAAAACTAATTACAAAAAATAAAGACTTATGTTAAATAATTTGCTCATATGAATACTGTCTGCTAAAGTTCTCTTTGTACACATATATATTATATTTTAATATATGAACAGTTTGTAGCAGTACATAAAGAGCAGATGTTCCAGAGAACAGCACATAATAAAGCGATGACCTTCACAGCGCAGTAATTATATGCTTCTGAAGTTCTCAAGCTAGTTTTTTACCCAAAGTCAAGGTAGTGTCACGTTTCCACAGGCAAGAAATGAGGTAGACAAAGGAACTGATGCTGAAGAGATGATTTAATAAACACATGAAATATCCAGAAAACTAACAACATCCAAGGAAGACTGAACTAAGCACACCAACGGACAGAGGTTACAATTAATACTAGACAATGAACAAAGGCATGGTGTGTATTTGTAGGGTCCGGGTAATGACGAAGAACAGGTGAAACAGCAATGATGAGGGAGTGTATGAAAAGGAACGTCTTTGGGCAAAAACATGGAAAACCAGACTAGGGACCAATGGGAGTGTTGCAGGTAGATGCCATATGTCATGTAACAATAACCTCATTCTTGCCCAGAAACACATGACGTGTAGTCTGCATGCTGGTCAGTTTCCACATTCACAAATATTAAATAATAAAATAAGTTGAAGAACCATCTTTCACTAAGACAACTCTCAAACACTTGGTACATGCACAGCATGAAAACCTAGGGATTTCATGATTTCATGAGGGATGATTCAAGGGTGGGGAAGATTCTGAGCCCACCTTGAATTATTGTCAGACATGCACTGGGAGGTCTGTCCATTATAATGGAAAGTGCTACAGTGCATGTATTATGCCATTTACCCCAGCATGATCCGTTGCTCTTGTGTGCTTTGTGAAAAAAATCATTTTATGTATAAATAAAATAAAATGGCCTGTTTTAATACAGTGTTAATAACCAAATTATGTTTTAAAAAGCATTTAATGTTTTCTGCTTTTTATCACTTTTTCGACACTTTGATTTGCAAGGATTTTTTTATGAAAAAACCTTTTCCTCATGCCATGAATCTAAAATGTTGTAGACTGTCACTATCGGACAAACAAATCAGCTATTGAGGATGTGACATGAATGTTTCATGAGAATTTCTTTTTTGTAAATGTCCAGAGGGCTTAGAAACACCCAGAAATGTTTTTCAAGCCAAGGGAAACTGTTTTTTAATGCTGCTTAATTGTTCATGATCACAAAGCCACATAATGAAAATCACATAATAAATCAAAACCATTTTAAGAATTAGGACTGGTTTTGTTTGTTTGTTTGTGCTTGTGTTTGTGCGTATTTGACAGTGGCCTGCAGCAGTCAGCGTGTATGTGTGATCTGTTTACAGTGGCAAATCTTTCACCTTTAATGAAACATTTTAAGATCAGGTCTGCAGAACGAGGATAAAAAATAAACAGGGCCCAAAACAAACTCTGCTCAAGCTTTAATATAGCAACGTCTGCTTTACCCGAGCAGTATGTGCTTATGGCATTAAAACTGGTTTAGATTATGGATGCTGAATAATTGTATTTAGTTATGCATTACACACTGAAACCTTTATTTATTGAGATTTGAGCTCCAGTATGTCTGATGGAAAGCTCTCAAAACTTGACTTAATAATACTTTATACGGTAAATAAAACTATACTGTTAAATCTTTTGCCTTAGCAGTCTATTTTGGTTCTAGTTTATGTGTTTTCCACTAAATTGAAAACTAAATAGTGTTTAAGCATGCACTCAAAGCTTGACTTCTATTTTATAACAGATGTTAATTTGTCTTATTGTCTGACTTTTATCTTTTTGTATTTCCATTTTGTGGTCAATTTTAATCCGGCCCTGTGTACAAGTAAAGTACAGAAGGGATATTTTACTTAGAAACTTTGTTTCAACTTCACAAATAATAAGGTCTTTCTGAACTTGCTTGTGTTTTTTTGTGTTTGCATGTGTTTTCTTCTGTTGCAGCACATTGACACCTAGCGGCCACCGTAGAAATGAGTTCTGACCGAAAAATACATTGGCGATGATCGACCTACAGCCAATGAGAAGGCAAGATACAAGGCAAAATGAGGTTGGTGGAGGAGACCACAACATTAGCAAACATGGCTTCCAATGTTGAGTGAGAACTCTGAAATCACGTATCACTTCTCATGTGTTTAGTTGTGAATCGTTGTTTGAGCACCAGACAGTTGTCATCGATTCTGACCTATTATAAAGTCATGAAGTGTGTAATCTCCTGTCACCCATCTATCATTCAATGTGAACACTGCAGCAACTAAATGATACCCCAGATCAGGCCCGGCTCCACATGGTGGCCAGGGTGGGCTTTTTGCTTTATTTGTTAAAGCAAATAAATATGAAACAAAGTGGTTACACTTTAATACAGATTTATTATCCATTACAAAATTCCTTCCATTATTAAACAAAAATATATGCAATATAATACATAATATAATAAAGTGCATCTATTTGTATACCATACTTGTTTCATTTCTTCATGTGTTATTTAATATATTGCATATATTATTTTAACTAATATTACTCTCTATATATTCCAAATTTAGAGTAAATTATTTAATACATTATTGATAGTTAATTGAGAGGAAATTTGCTTTCTTCAAGAATGTTGTCTGTTTGCATCCTGAATTTGACCTGTAACATAAACGTTATTCACTTTAAACGATGCTACCGTATGCCAAACGGCAGGAGGTGTGTTCGACTGCGCAGACTACACCAAGAGCCATTTGAAAGCATACAGTATGGAGCAGTCTGTTCTAATAGTAGTTTGTGACATACACGGATCGGTCTGTGAAGCATCGCTTTAAGTCAAAAACACAGTTCACGGGTCCAGTTGTCGCGTCTAAATGAAAGTGGGTGATAAATGATTCGCCTAAACGACGGCGCATATTAGCAGCATAGAACGAGTCTGAAGGTCTTGTTTCTGGATAGCGAATATTTCCGTGAGCCGAGTTCGCGACCACACGCGGACGCTGCGCTGTTGCTTCTGTCGCCAGATTGATAAATATTAAGCTCCTGTAGGCCTACGTGATCGAAACGGCGAAAATCTCCAAAAGATGACGAGGGGACTGCTCATAAATGATATAGTGTCTTCCTAACTCATCATTTGGAGGTAGCTAAACTGACGGGTAAAAATTGTGAGGGGGCACGTGACGTGCCCATTGGATCAGAATTCCGCCTAAAGTACTGCAGGCATATTCAAAAATATCATAAGCATAAATCAAAAAAATAAAACCGTTAATCGGAACTATAAACACATTTAAATTATATTGCACAAAATTAATACATAAAGACAAAGTTGTCCTATTCCAAAAAATGATTTAATGAATATACGTTCAATTAGCACTTAATGAGCACAGAAGTGTATCTGACAGAAACGATATAATTGGTTTCAATTACCTGTGTCCGGGATTCGCAGAGGGGTATTCCGCGAGTCGCGTTTTACGTGACGTCAACACGCTCTTCGACTGATTGGCTAGAGGAGGAGCTGTCAATCTAGAACTAGAGGACCAATGGTGACGCAAAAGCTTGTCAAAAGCAGGACTTTTAAAATCCTATTTACCATGAAACTCGATCTGCAGCATTTGGAATAGCAAGGCAGAGGGAAAAAATGACGTATGCGTAGAAAAAGAAATATAAATAGAAAACATCAGGGACCACAAAAATGACTAAAACTAACAAGGAAAACATTTTTTTTGTGTGCGATTTGGAGAACTTTGTATTTATTTATCAATTTTGTGTAAATATGCCTGCAATACTTAAGGCGGAAATCTGATCCCATACCGTGCCGCCTCTGGGCCAGATAGTCATGTAGTGTGAAAAGAATAGTGATGCAAGGACTTTTAAAATCGGGCAATGTAATCTCGGCATGAAGGAAACTGTAGAGGACTAGCTTGGTGAATATATGGACGATGCGGCCACCTGCTGGTCATACATCACGATTGTAAGCTATTATAAATCAGGAGCATGTCTATAAAAGGGTATAACATTTCTGAGAATGAGCACGGTTTGTAAGCATGCCATTTTATTATATTAAATAAATAAATGGTGGTTAAACAGAGTGCAAGAATATGAGAAAAGAATATGTATTGATCTTTATAAAGTTTATTCTCCAGTCCCATTTGCCTTTTAAATTTATTTAAATGTAATATTATATTTTATTCGTTGTTATTATAATTAATAGGATTAAAACGTCCAATTTGTTTGAGAAATAAATAATAAAGATTCTAAAATTGCTCTTGAAAATACTGCAAAAAATGAAACAAAACCAAATGACTTTTTTTCTGGTGCAGTACATGAAACCGAGGCTAATGTACAAAGATGCTTAGAGGATCACCAGGACTAAAGCCTTGGTAGGTTATTAAAAGTATTATGACCTGACCAGAATTTCTTTCTTTTATCTGTATGTTTGCGGTTGGAGAAACCCAGAGAATATTATAACCCTCAAGCTCTGCCGAATTTATAAACATGGTGAGAGATCCATCCAGAATGAACTAATATGTAATACAGGAATCATAAAGGGAGACGAATGCTGTGCATGGCTTTATAATGGCAAGAAATATCAGGCCAAGGAACCAGCTGCACCCAATTCTGCAAACACTTTAATGTCATGATGTTCCCATGCACCAGAATAAAAATACCCCATACTGACAAATAAGCTGCCAGATGGATTCATGAACACTAAAATAAAGTCAAATGGCAAATCTGAACATGACTGAACCATAATGAGAAGTTCTGAGGCAGATAATGAAAGGCCTGAAATTCATGATCTTCATGTTGTGAAATGCTAGAGATTATTCTTTTCTCATTTTTATATCGAGATGTTACATCATAGAAATGTATAAATTAGCAATACTCTCAATGAAGAAGATGTTCAGAAATACAGTTTGTTCAAGCTCGGGCACTTGAACTTCTTTTAATTATAATTTATTTACAGAATGGCAGGCAAATTAACAGCATGCTTAACAGGGTGGAACAAAGGAGATTAAGTTGGCCAGCGGGGGATTGAGAGTTAGCATATTTATTAACAATATTTTTTTTTTTTTTATATTATTACAGTGATTTATGAGAATTTATCAAACAGAAATTGAACTTTTGAGACGAACAAACAAATACCACAATACATTTAAAAGCTGTCAAATACTTGTGTAGTTCACAGACTAATATGCAAATATGTACTGTGTGACAGCAAACATAAATAAACTATTAAGATACATTTCTCTTATGCTATTTTAATTGATAAATATAATATAATATAATATATTTTAGAAAAATATATACTTATAAATTTAATTAATCGTTATGCAGCCCTACATGTAAGTCTACTTCACTATTACTAAATATGACTGGCAAGGTCTAAGCCTCTAGAGTATAGAAAACACATTTGACCAGTTGAAAAATGAAATATAGCTGCAAGCAGGGATACGGGGCCAAGGCCCCTAAGTCACCGCAAGCACACGTGGAGCCATGCTGGCGAAGAGCCACGTGAGTGAAAAGGGCAAAAATGGAACGTACATGAAAAACGGACAGGATGAGAATAAAATATACACTTTACATAGAAATGATCACACGGCTCTAGCAGGATTCAAACCCACAACCTTGATGTCTTAAAGAATGAGGTTTAACAAGGTGCGCCACCCAGCTGCAAAATCAAACATTGTCTGGAGCGATAGTGGCACATATCCAGAGCGTGTATGTGAGAAAAAAATGGGTTAGGATGAGATGGTGAGAATGAAATCAAATCAAAGACGTCAGATGTAAACATTACACGTGATACACACGGTTTGAACTCCCAACTTCAAAGTCTCAAGGGCAGGTTTAACAAGTTCAGCTCAGCTGCAAACATGAGTGCTGTCTAGATATATTGTAGTATTTAGCCAGAGCAGCACAAGGAAACAAGAGCAAAAACTACAGAAACGGTATGTACGTGAAAACAGTCAGGGCTGCGTTTCCCAAAAGCATCGTAACCTTAAGTTGATCTTAGAACCATTGTCACCAGTAGGCTTACGATGCTTTGGGAAACGCAGCCCAGGTTGATAAGCACTGGTGAGAATAAAATCAAACTGTAGAATCTCATATATAAACATTACAATCGCACAACTTGGGATAAGAACCCACAACCTCAGAGTATCTAAGTATGCAGTTCAACAAGTTTCGCCAGTGAGCCTCACACTTAAATGCTGCCTGAGCTACAGCAGAACAGAGCCACACACGTGCAGAAGGACATGAGCAGAAACAGAAATGAAACATATGTGAAACCATACAGGTTTATAAGTACAGGTGAGAATGACATCAATCTGTAGAATTCATATATAAATGTTTAAATCGCACCACACAAGATTCGAAGCAACAACCTCAGAGACTGTAGTCTTGTGGTTTATCAGGTGTGCCTCTCAGGTAATATCCTTGACCCTGGATCAGGAGGAGAGCTTTAAGAGCTTCAAACATTGCCATGGGACAATCCCAGAAGGGGATGATATGAGAGCGTAGAGCAGAAATAACAGAAATACAATGTATTTGAGATAAGTGGAAATTAACTCAAGAAGAAATTTTTGCATAGTAATTGACACAAAGTTACATCCATTCAGAATAGTTTAATATGAGAAAGATACAATGTCACAGGCACAGTCAACATTGAAGAGGTATTTTTTCAAAAATCTGCCCCCAACAACAACAAAAATTCGTCCACTTCTGTGCGGCCTGGTGCAAAGATCATACGAGTGGAGCTTGGAAAAAATAGACCACTTCTGTCAAAAAAAGTTTTTCATATGCTTTGCAATAAGTTAGGAACCAAATGTAAGAAAATGACAAACAAGAACTTAATGGATTAGCACGGACCAAAAGAAAAATGACTAATTTCAGACAAAGCGTTCAACAGTTATAAGCAATTATTTAAAATGGTCACATCTCATGAATGGTAAATGGCTCTGTCTCAATTCTCAACTTTCTGTGAATTCAAAAGACATAACTATTTATGATTCATTCATGCAATAGTGACAGAATCATGATCATATGATCCGGCATGACCCCTGGAACCCGTAGACGCAGAGATCAAGATTTTCTGACAAACATTTCAGAAGTTACGAGCAAAAAGAGTCATTTTCCAAATCTCGCGACCCATAGGTGGCGCTGTTCCAATTATGGCACGGACCCCCAGTACAAGGTTTAGATGAAGCGTACCAAGTTTTGTGACGATAGATCGAAGAATCGTCGGAGTCTTAATGTAACACATGGAATGCGATAAGCATGACGAGTGGATTGCATGTGCTGAGCAGAATTTCTGTAGATCAGTGGGTTCAAAAGTTACAGCTGTTTGAAAAGTTAATTTTTGAACTTCTGGTGGCGCTATAGCTGGTGGCGCCTTCGAGACTTAGCCCCTAATTATGTTGGAAAAAGTACTTAGTCTAAAACGAATTATTAGTCAAGTGAAATTTTCTGATCTGCCCAATGTCTTCTTTCATTAGAGACCAACTTTAGGTCTGAATTTCAAAGCAATCTCAATTTACAGCCATTATAGTGTGGATTGCACATTGTATATGTATTCTCAATACTTTCAGTCACAGTTAAACGGTTAATTGACCCAAAGTGGGCAATAAATTCAAAACTTTGAGCAAATTCTATATGATGGTGCCACCAAAAAAAACTGCATAAGATGACTGACAGAAGCCTAAACAAAACTTTTAGTTATAAACAATCATATTTAGCCTATATTCACATGTTTGTGATTATTCTACATGTAATCTTTCTTTTACCAGCCTTAATGAGCAAAAACTACATAGACACACCGTGCATCCCACAGTGCCGTGCGTGAAAGCATGCATACAAGCACGGGCCTGGTGGGTGACTTTTGGCAATGTCTTCTTCCATCTGTGAAGGGGTAGTGTGCAAGCAGGGAGCTCACTGCTGAGGTTCTTCTCTGGCAAACAAGTTTCTGTGTCTCCCCTTTGAACAGATGGACTTCCTAGGAAATTTTGACGCCTTACACCATCATCCATCTCTATAACGACCATGCTAACCAATCAAAAGTGCTAATTTACACCCACCATAACACTTTAAAAGCCAAGCAACCATTTCAGAACCAGACTTTTTCTATTATTATGTGGGCCTTGGAGTGAGTAAGAATAATGTCAGTGTTCTCACTGGATGCTCATAAGCAAATAACTATTCTGAAACGCTGCATACCAGTCGGAGGCAAATGACACCCGTACATAAGGTCAAAATAATCAGAACATTATGTAGACAAATAACTCATTATTAGTCAGTTTAATTAAGACGGCAATGAAATATATCATTTTTTTTTCATCTGTAATGGGCCATAAGAATGTACTCCATTGATACAGAACATATCCATGGACAGAAGTAAATTAAACAACCAATGCACAAATAACTAAGGGTCTGTTTACAAATCAGCGATTTCAAGTAAACAGAAAACCTTTTATCCATTTTGGCAAAAACATTATTTACATCAGTGTTTTGAGGGAATGAAAACAAATGAAAATGCAAACTATTAAAGCAAAACTTGGTAAAAACTGCTTCAAGAGGGCGCACGATCAAGACAACAACAATGCCACAGCTTGATGAAGCTCCAACGCTGATGAGCGGATGAGGTAAAGCTTTATAAATGTAGCCAATAATTGTGGTCCATAAATAAGTACTCAAAACAAGCTAGTGGCTTGCTAGTCTCTAGACACCACTTCTGTATTTGTCCACGACACTGTTGTCATGCGCTTTCTATGTCAAATCATGAGAATTGGGACTAGAACGCACACAAAGTCTATTCAATAAGCACTATTGGGTTAAGGTATGCATATGTGACATTGCTTACTACTTGCTTGGCATGCATACTATAACATTGTTGTTCATTTTTAAGTATCAGTTTTTAGTATTGCTCATTTTTTGTTTTGTTTTTAAAGTTCACACAAAAATGAAATTCTAATGAGATATTCTAAGAAAACTTGGAATATAGCATGTACCAGTTACAGATTGAATGCAAAAGATATACATACATTAACCTCAAAAGTCCTCTTTTGTGTTCCCATTGAACACGTGAATTAATAAAGGGAGATTTTTATATCTGGGTGAACTATTCCTTTCATTAAAAGTTTATTAAAACAAAACATGTCCACCGACTCTTTTGAACTGGATTATGATTGGTGGTTTAATCAAGCTTCAATAATTCCAGGCCGGATGATAGAAAGTAATCATTTTTACAACATTTCTACTCTTAAGTACAGTATATAAGGCTCCATACAGGGGAATGAAACAAACCAGCACCTCCTCATAAAAATTTCATCATCCTCTATGAACTCAAACCTTCGTGCAGAACTGGACCAATAATATCAGTCAGTCCCTGCAAGGTCTTCCATGTTTATTAATCTGCACCACCTCAAAGGTCATGCGCAGGACATAACACAATCACCGGGAGTCCAGTGATAGACATTAATGAGTTATTTCATATCAAGAATCTCCCCCTGCATCGAAAACCAGGGTCTCTTCTGTCTCATAAAGAGGGATACTGGAAAAACACAGCCATGATATTACACTGGGTATGTAATCAGCAGGGCCAGCACTGGCTTAATCTTGTGTGACTTACACAAAATGAGGTATTGAAGTGGCCACTAGGAGATGTGCTGCTCGCTTGGGTTTTATTACAATTCAATCAGACCACCAAGAAATGCTGTTTCTGTAATGATTAGACCGTAATCTCGGCAAAACTGCTCCCTTTCTAATGAAATCAGCATGAGAATATGTATTCAATACCACTCTGGACTTTATGCTAAAGCTTACAATAGACCTCAGTCAGGGTAGACGCCATATTTAATTTGACATTCTTGCAAACGAGACTGTGAGGGATAACAAAAGGACGAAATATCACAAATGATATCTCTTTAATATGTCAGTTGTTTGTTTTTCTGAAGTCTACTGCTTTTCTTACTTTTAATCTGAACAATAGTCTTCTGTAGAGATATAATATTAAGAGATTTCAGCAATGTTTGCTTTGAGATCAATGTTTGCGTCAGACATTTATAAGACCAACTTACCGTACTGGTTCTATTTTACAGACATTACTTTCAAATACCCTGTTCTTTTACATTTACATTTACATTTAGGCATCTGGCAAAAGCTTTTATCCAAAGCGATTTACATTGCATTATCCTATACATTTTTTACATAGGTATTTGCAATCCCCTGGGATCGAACTCACAACCTTGCGTTGTTAACGTAATGCTCTTTCCACTGAGGTACAGGAAAGCTTTTAGTGTATGTTAACAACTGTATTATGTGTATTATGTCTCTTTAAAAAAAGTGGTTCATTTAAAGGTCCAGTATATGACATTTAGCAGCATCTAGTGGTGATTGCAACCAATGGCTCACTCCAACCCTCCCTTTCGAATCACTACTGTAGTGTCTGGATCAAGCCATTCAACCTCTCACTCCCTTTTGTCTAGGTATTAAGATAACATCTTCAAAGACCAAAGGAAACCTAGCTCCATGGGGTCTGGTTTTAGGTTGAACTCTCACAGAGAGTGTTATAACCATTTGGTTCCTCTGTTGGATATTTACGACTCCTTCGCTTCAAAGCATTGTTGATAAGTCTCTGTCTCATCTCTTACTTAAGACATGAGACCAAGCAGAGAAACTTCTCTGACAAATAGGAACTTATTTGATTTAAACTATTCTTCTCTGTAAATGTATCTAAATGTCTAGGTTGTGTGTTGTCGCTCGTGCTATTTTATATACTCTGTATTTGTTAGATATGCAAGTTTTGATTCAGGGTTCATTTGACGTATTCATACGTTCACAGTTCAATGCCTTGCATGTTTCATATGTAACTACACATCTTTGAATTCCCTATATGATGAGCTATGTTATAAAAAACATAGCACACATCATACTATGCCCATAACTAAGTTTAGGTATTAAACGCAAACTGACCAAACTGTCAGAGCTATGCAAATGAGGTGCCATGAGAAACAAAGGATCTTTCTTAGGCCCCCTTTTCACTTTCATGGCATTGGCCCGCAGACCATCTGGGGGCAGGGCAGGTGTGCATTTAAAACACCATCACCGAACCATGTTTTGAGTTGAACTTTTGGAATCGCAAAGGAAAAGAAAGAGGACGAGAAGACACTACAAGGGACTCCCCTCTGGGGAGTCCGTTTAGGCCATGGAACTTTGGACTCAGAACCCAAACTCAGCGTTTCAACAGGACTGCATTCTGAAACCATTCAAGATTTCCATCAACGCGCATACAGATATTGGTCCAACAACAATATTGCAAGTATCCGTTTCTAAATATAGATTAGCTGCGTTAAGATCGTGCCTCTTTGTTAAAGATGATTTTAATGGTTTTCAGACATGTTTTACCTGCCTCGCGGCCATGCCCTCTCACTTTCTCTCTCTCTCTCTCTGCGCATCCTAGCGCATTTGTGTTTAATGTATTTGTTTGTCTTCATTTTGTTTACCATGTAGAGTAGAGTTTAATAAAAACCCATAAAGGCATTTGTGATGGGTTCTCTTTGTTCACGCTCACAAACTTGTTCACTTAAACTGTGTTTCGATCTATGCTACCTCTGCTCTTAAATTTTGTTTGGTAAAGTCACGTTACTTATGGTCATGAGATAACGTTAGTGTATAAATCATTGATGCATTTGCTGGACGAATACATATAGGCTTTGTATCACTATACTGCTAATCAGAATTGTAAAATATGTATGTGTAATGACGATTATTATACATATTTGCCTTTGAGCTAAACTAATTCCTTGACTGAATTTGACGTTTTAACAACTCATTTCATATATGTTTGATCTTGATAGATCTGGTGGATAATCTTATTTGATGAGTAAACTCATCCGTAATTTAACAAGCAGCTAAAAACGCTACACTACTGTCATGATTCCGCTATCAAGTCATGTCTATTCTTGGTCTTGGGGCGGAGTCATGGCATAGCCTTAGGTTGTGCGTGGAGGGAGTGTGATCCTACTGGCTTTCTATACTCTCTCCCTGGTCTGCGTCTTTGTTCCCGCCATCTCGTTTTCTTGTTAGCTTTCCTTGAGTGTTCATCCCAATCACCTGGTCCTTGTTAATTATCCTCTGTTTGTCTCCCTATAAAACATCCCCATGTCTATTGTCCTGTCTATTGTCCTGTTCATTGTACTTTGTTTGTATCGTACCGTGTTGTGTCGTGTCTTGCTTTGCCTGTGCAATATCGTACCTGTGGATACATTACATTGTATGTTGTTTTGTGACGTTGTGTCGGTTTGTTTTGATTTAGTTTTTTGCCCCCTCGTGGGATGACTTTTCGTTTCTTGACGTTATATATATTATTTAGTCTTGTCTTTGTCACCCCCCCAACGTGGGCTTTTATTTTGATCCTGTTTTGTATAAAAATAAACCTTTGTTAAAACCCCTTCATCACCGTCTGCCTGCATCTGGGTTATTCTGCCTAAAACCGTGACAACTACGGAGGCTGTACACAGGACTAAGATGTTGTCATGTTTTCACTTCTTTGCCGAAGAATGAGATATTGTATTTACGAAATGCGGTTTGTAGAGCAGTTGCTTCGTTTAGGGCGACTGTAGAAACAACATAGCGAATTCCATACATAAACCTGTAAACATTGAAAAAAGTCCTATAGACCTGAACACCACACAAGGGTTAATAACTGTAAATCCAATTGTTTCGTGAGCTTTGAAAAAACTACTTCTAAGCAATAATAATTTCTTCTGAGAAAAGACACAATATGTTCAATGTCTTGAACTTAATCGTTCAGCTGACAAAACATTGCAAAACAGCCTCAACAAACATTTCAAGAAATCTGGAAAACAGCTGTGAAAGTCTGCACTGATCTGAAACTCATGAAAAGGTTGACATGAGGTTGTTTATTCAATGGGTTGTACAGTCTAAGTGTCAAATTGAATATGATGTCTTTCCTGACTATGATCCATAGGGATCATTACAACCTTCTAATCCAGACGTGCTGCTGTAGAGCGTTCATGTGGCATTTTAATGACTACACCAATGCCTTTAGCTCTGCCATTATCTCTTCCTAACATGCCCAAGTCAAACTCCAAGTCCGTCACTGTGCCAACCAACCCAACAGCTCCTGGAGCAATTCAGATTCTGCATTCAAATTAGCTTGAGTTGAGGATGTAATAAGGCAGTTACAACTTCCTACATGTAACATTAAATACATAAAAAAATGCTATACAAGAGCACAGGCTGTATTTAAATGAAGTTGTGAGTCGGATGAGAGCTCACAGTTGATGTGTTTGTTTGAACTGGAGGTAGAGGAACTAGGAAGCTAATGCATTAAAATCCATCCATTTGTGAATGTTGATTGTATGAGAAAGGTTTGGCTCTTCTAATTTGACCTCAGGGCTAATCTGCGTGCTGCTCTGAATAGTTGAGATGTCCATTAGTTTTCATCTGTGACCTCTCTTAGCGTTTCGAGTGGGAATTTACCGAGACTGAATCATTTATTCTGTCTGGTCTTTTCCTATTGTTTACCTCTTGTGCCAGCCCACCTTGTCCTACAGTTAGACCTTTTAGTGCTCTGAGGAAGAAGAAAGTAGAGAACATTGGGAGAAAAGCGAGGCAAAGCCTCGCCACTGCATTAGAGACAGGACCTCTGAGAGACTAATGTCTCACCGTGTTATATATCACTGCAAATCGTATAGCTGTCACTGTGAGTAATAGGTGTGCTTTAAGACGCTCTGTATAACATTCTACTCCGCAGGACATTTAAATGATACTTTTTACATTTCTATCTACATTTATCTGCCTGGCAGATGCTTTCTTACTGTAGCGACGTGTTGGAAAACGCTTGTGGCTGTTACTCAGGCAGCATGAGGTGGAGATCAAATACAGAGACAAGATGAGAAACTTTGCTTGGGGTTTAAGTGATCTGAATGTTAATGCTGGTCTGGTTTATGATTCTTTGGTGTTGTTCCAGCTGGTGAATACGCATAACCATGCTGTTTACCAATTGAAAATAGTGGCATGAACTAGTATGTACTTTACGAAAAGCATGGAAGGCTCGCAGGATAAACTAGTCAATAAAACAGGTGGGAACCATAGACTGTTCAAAAGATGGACGACAAGATTCCCTTTCACTGTAGAAAAATGAGGCAAAATGTTTGAGATATAGCTGCTGACATATTGCGCCAATGGGAGCTAGTTACTTGAGCCTTAATTGTCATGTGATTAACTGATTGTGTAGCCTATTAATTTAGATCCATTAAAAATAATAAACATAACAAAACATTTAATCAAATAAATTAACTGATACAATTAAATAATTAATACATTAATAAAATAAAAATAACTTAGCACCTACATTACACACATTTTTTTTGTTATTGTGACTTATAAGTTTGCATCTTTGCAAATATGTTGCCCACCTTTGCAGGCATTTCAATGGCGAAAGATGATTCCGTAGTCACAGCATCCTCCAGCAGGAGCTAACTGGCCAATTTTAGGGCACAATCTTGCAGTGTACTGTGAGAAATTTTCCAACCATCAGTGGTTTACCCACAGAAATATATTAGAAAATATCATTGGTCGACAAAAGTGAAAGATCTATAGAGGGGGGCTCTATAGCCCCTATCACAAAATATATTGTCTTATCACAAAATGATGCAGTAAGATTAGCTGATCTTTGCTCCTCCCTATTCATACTGGTAAGATACTGTATATGAAAGTGCCACCAGAGGGTGGTGGTGTAGTGGTTGAACAGTACCTTGGGAAACCATAAACATGAGTGTTGCTCGTAGTTTCTATCGTTACTGGACAATTGAGACATCTGATGTTAACATTAAGCATCTAACTTGCTATTAGGGGATTGTCCTGAAGTGTCTTTTAGATGACAAATAAACAAACAAACATATATAGACACACACACACACACACATGTGAGCCATGTGACTCGGTTACCATCATTTGTCTCAACCCTAAGCTGCAAAGAGATGCAGTGCAATGAATTTTTAATGACTAGTATTCATTCAGACACTGGATCGATTTTGTGGGCAAAATCAAACTGTTTTGGAAAGCTCTTTAGCACCACAGATCTGGACCGCTGCCCTTAATTTCCTCCTACTTCTGTCCTCAATACTTTAATGTTCTGCTTCCTTAGTTTACTCATAGTCATGCTGGTTTCTTGTACATAGTGTAGCTACTGTAGTATTGATATTCTTCTTTGTAGCTGAGCATGCACTGCTCTAGATGTCCAAAAGTACTGCGAATTTAGTAAAAAGCCCCTTTAACAGGTTTTAAGATTTTAATGATACAACTTAATGCGGTCACACTATTCAAACGGATGCAAATGCAACAGACTGGAAACGCAATCTCATGTGACGAAACATTCATTTCACTGCGTTCCAAAGCTCAGGTTTTTGGTTACATTGAAAATAACAAACAATCTCATTGTGTACAACACAGCAAAACAAATATCAGAAAGAACAATAACAATAAAAGAATGCAGAAATGTGTAAATAAACGGTAAACGTATAAATGGTAAATGTGGGTCTTCTGTTGTTTTTTGAAGAATGCGACGGTCTCGGTAATTCTCTGGGTAAATTTTCCACCACAATAGACATTATATTTTATTAATATAAAATATTTAATTTATAGACCTCAAGATGTGCATGGAAGCTGTCATTTTGAAAACATATTTCTTAAATGACATCCCATGATGTAGCATTAATAATTTTTGTATTTCACTGAAAAATGTTGAAAAGCAATGCCAATGAATTTAACCTACGGTTATTTGTGTAGAGTTTTTACATTTTCTCTGGTGCTGTTTGTTGATATTGTTTTCCTGTAACGGCAAAAAAGAAAATGAGATAAGAGAGGATCTCTGGAAGCTGTTACTTCCCTCCATTGCATCTAATCACAGCCAAACTCTGAAGTGCGTAATTCCAAGATGACAGGAAAACGATTTTACCCATCGGTGACTGTGTCAGTCCCTTTCGCCAGGGAAATGACGGCGTGCAAGGTCACCTTATTAGCATGGCGTGAATAACAACCAGCCTGCTGTGGGATCAGGAGTTTTCCCGGCTTTTGTGGCTAGCATTTCTCTGACATTTTTGTGGCAGGTGAGTGCCACAAAAGACTCTTTAAAATTGATGTGATAAGATAGCCGGGTCTGCTGATATGACAACGAATTTCTGTGGGGGATAACGCTGGCGTCATTGTTGCTTCAGTGCGCAGTGAGTCTCAAAGAGAAGAATTGAAAAGGGAATAGGAAATGATTTTACAGTCGAGAATTCCCACAGTACTTTCTAGGGCTGTGGGATTTTATGTAGGTCTTTTGGTTTAAGAATGCCTTGCACCATCTGGCAGATGGGTTTTTCATTTGTCAAATCTTTGAGGGATTAAAACAGCAAAAGGCCCTGAGAAACTCAGTGATGAAATAAATAAATAATATTATCAAATTGTATAATGAATAAACTATGAAACTTCTAAACAGTTCATTTGAAATATGGAATAACTCAGGGATTTATTGAAATGTGATTCAACCAGTAAGTAGAGCTATTGTTGGCCTAAGTGGCAATCATTTTCAACACAAGGACAAGGCCAGTTACAAAACATATATTGATTTCTTCTTAATGTTGTTTTCATTTTTAAAAGGTGGACCTATTTACTGCTAATGAGATTTTGCCGTGGCCTGTTTTAGCTTGCTCATGCATTAATCATACATTGATCAATTTCTATCTTGAATAAGTGAAATTCATTTGGCCAGCTGAATAAATTGATAGCCCCGCCCCAAAACTAAACACTTTTGGAACTCACAAACCGTTACAAGTTGTGTGGTTCAATTTTGTCGAACTGACTTAAGACTTCACTTACAAATCGAAGAACGAGAGAATGAGCAACCAAAACTCATCTACTCCTCCTCCTCTTTTCAGATGAGTCATGCTTTGTAAATTGAAGGTGAGTGCACAAAGGTGATTTTCATAACATGTGAAAGAGAAGGCCGCTTGTTTTCTTTGCGACCAGAGAGAGCGAATGCAGCGCCGCCAGCGACTCATCTATAACTGCTCAATATCAACCATGAAATTGAATGAAAAGTAATATCATTTATTAATGAACCCCTTTTTTCTGTTTAGTGGGCCAACTGCATTTGTCATGGGCAGAATGAATAACACAGGTTCATTGCACATATGGGTTCGGCATGAGTCCTTCTTAAAGGTAATGTTTTTTTTTTTTTTTTGCAGTTTTAAGGGTATAGTTTTTTATCATACTGTATATAGCTGCTTTCCTTCTGAAACCTGGTATCTCCATATTTCGTGATTTTTATTATGAGTCAACCTTATGTTTGTCACTGGGTTTATCAAATACCTAACCAATAAAACGTATTATAAAGTGCTTGTCAGCTTGAGCAATACAGTGTGTAATCGTTAATTTTTTTTTGTTTTTTCCATTTCCTGGAAAACGGCGAATTTGGACATCCAAGATTGTCTTGCACTTAATTTATTAGTGACATGCTGTCGGAGAGTCCTCGCCGCCGAGTGGCCTCGCGGTGCCGGAGAGTTCGGGCAGCGCGGACGAAGGGCGTCCGCCAGTTGCTGCCCGAAGCGGTGGCTCTGGGAAACGGAAGTGCACAGTGCGGCCACCGTCAAATCTTCGGTGGAACGGCGACCTTTGCTGCCGCGCCCCTGGGTCGAGGTGGGGTGGCAATCGTCCAAGCGGGAGCGGGGGGGTTGCCGCCGTCCGCCAGAGGCCGGAGCCTGCGTCCGTCACCCGAGGGGGAGGAGCAGGGGGCGGAAGCGCCGAGTGCGGCCACTGCCCGCCAGAGGCCGGAGCCTGCGTCCGTCCGTCCAAGGGGGCGGAGCAGGGGACGGGGAACCCGCCCCGACTCCCAGATTAAGGAGGAGCCACCGCCGGCCGCCAGGGGGCGGATGGTCGAGCCGTCCACCGAAGCCCCAGGGCCACCGCAAGGCACCGCGAAAGAGTACTCCGGCTGGTTGAGGAACAAGCGGCAGCATGTCAGGGAACCGGACTATAATTTTTTTTTCCCTCTCTCCCCTCTCTCTTTCCGGTCGCTCCGAGGGCTCCCGTCTCCGTTGTCTCGTCTCGTCGCTGCATACCCCACACCCCACCCCCCCCAAAGGAGGGGGAGGGAGCTTGCACAGTCGCGGGGGTACCCCCCGGCCTGTGAGGGGTGATGGGGGTATGTAGTAGAGTAGGCGGGGCGAGACCGTGGTTCGAGTCCGGTGAGTAATTGTGAATTAGCGCCAGCTGTGCGCACACCGGCCTCGAATCACGTAGGAGATGGGAGCATATAAAAGGAACGAGCGACGGGACCGTCGAAGAGAGAGGACCGGCCCGAACTTGTTTTACATTTGTATTTATATTTATATTTGTTGTTTATGTTATTTCGCCGGCGGTCGTCCGTGAGGGGCCGCCGGCTGTTATCATTTATATTAAAATTTTGTGTTTAATGTCTGCCGGTTCCCGCCTCCTTCCTTCCCTTTTATGGAGTAGTATATATTTATTTCAGAATTCCCTGTTTTATGTGGGGAGAGTAGTTTTTGGCCTTGTGGCTTTCCATACTCTCCCCCAGTCTCGTCTGTTCCCTCCCTTTCCGTCTCGTTAGCTTTCCCTTAGTGTTTGATCTGTGTCACCTGGTCCCTATTAATTATCCTGTGTTTGTTTCCCTATTTATACCTCTCATGTTTCATTGTCCTGTGCTGGTTCGTTGCATGTACTTCATGTTCCTTGTTCGCGGTATTTTCCTTGTGTTCATCTCACCTTGATATTAGCATGTGGATTACCTTGTTTTGTTGTGGACCTTGAGTCGTGCTTTAGTTTAGTTTTTGTCCCCTCGTGGGAAGTCATTTGTTTTGTTACTTTGTTATCGTGTCCTGTTTTCCCCCCATCGTGGGTTTTTTGTTTATTCATTAAAGACTTCTCTTTGTTTCCCTGTACTTCTGCCTGCGATTGGATTCTTCTGTGCAAATCATAACAGAAAAGTGTCTTAGAAATATGAGAAAAGCAGTCTACAATACCCAACATTTCAAGTCTCCTGAAGTTATACATCTTTGTTTCTCAAGTGTCTCGTAACTAAACCTCACAATGTCAAAATTCAGTTTTGGGTGAACAATGTCTTTAAAAGCACGCCAAAAGCAAACAGACCTCAGCAGAGAGCAATATAAATTCCTTCCAGCATTTTAATGCTTTATATTTGTCTGTTTGCACCATCGATAAAACTGAATGTGTACTATCATCTTAACAGGGTTAGTTTAGGAAGACGTTAGGGATGCGACTTCTGCCAGTCTGTATTGTGCTGTATTTTTGTTATACGTTGCTTATTTCTTTCCTCTGGGTTTAGATCATTCCAAATGCTTGGTTTACGAATACACAGCCCACACACGCACAACAAAACCATTTATTGCACTTGATAATGCTGTTTTGAATACAATGGATTAAGTCATGCATTGAAGGGAAAAATCCTTCTCCAATATGACAAAAAGCATACATATACGTGTATGTTTGACTGTGAGTAAGACACAAAGACAAATGAGAGCCTAAAAAGCCAATGACACTGTATACCCGACTAAGCTGATAACACCACTATGAGGATGGATACACCCCCACACTGCTGTAGAGAAAAACATTCCTTTCAAAATCTTTATCAAAGTCCTTTCGGTTTAATAGCCATCCTTGAGGCCAAATCCAGAATCATCTTTTTAAAGGTAAGCAATACGAGGGAGAAACAGGAGCAACATACTGCTATAATGTACTGTACTGCTCTCCTTATTCCGTTTATGAGTTATGATGACCTCGAACGGCATTACATGATTGCTTTGACTTTTTTGGAAGATCAAACCATATGACCTGACTGCGTGACACAGAAAATGCATTTTTAGCTTTTGAGAGGTGTTTTTTCCCCTTACACAAATGAAGCCGCTGAAAAGTGGCTTAGACAGACCTTTTTGTGATGTTTGTCGATTTGTATCAGCCGTGATTGCATTCCTGTATTTCTATGAGCGTCTTTCATCTATCTGTCTATGCATATGCCTTACGAAGTGGGGTAAACACAGATATGTTCCATCTTCACAAAGCAGTTGCTACTGCCAGGTTGGTTGTATTCTGTGGCAAGTTTTTCCCAGCATTCACACTGCGATTCAAGGTCAAAGAAATACCCTGGTGGGTTTCATATAGGGAGTTACAGAACTGTCACTGCATTGCATTTCACAATATTTGTTATATAAATATGATTGATATGTATGTGTAAACATTTATCTGACAAGATATACATTCAAGGTAAACAGTTTTGTAAGAAATGTATGTGTGTTATGAGTAAACAAAGTTGAGATAGGTGAAGGAGCTAAAGCAATGCAATCTTGAGTGTTTTTTTGGCATTGAGATTTTCTTTAAAGGTGCAATCCATAATTTTTGCCAGTCTATCTGAGTCTCTGTTTGAAACATAAAACTGCTTTACATACAGTATGTGTGTTAAAGGCTAATGAAATCCGACTGACATTACCAAAATCATATCCAATAGTACAACTACAAACTTGCACTTTGTGTTGGTGTAAGAATCATTTTAGCATGACATCACAATGTGATTACATATCGCCTGAGATCGGGGATTAGCACGCATCGCAAAGCTAGTGCAAGGCGAGTTAAAAAGTATTTGTAGTTGATTTGGGTCAAGAATTGCACAGGTATACACAGGGTTGGATCCAAATGCAGCATTTATTGAAAAGGGGCAATCCAAGCATGGGCCAAAGCACAAGTTATCCATCCATACATAAATACAAAGGCAAAAAACAAGTGACAACACAAATCCAAAGGCAGACAAAAGGTAATCCAGAGATGATAACTGGGCAACAGGAAAACAGACACGTGGTTTGTCAAAATGGGATATGTTGCCCTCCAAAGAGCACTTCGGTGTGAAAACAATCATAGGTGTCATATTGAACGGTCGTTCCAAACTGAAGTGCTCATAACTGGCCACTTCATAGGGCCGTCCGGAATTAAGGATTTCGAAGGGTACAACTGATGGACACTTCGCAGCCCATGACTCTTTTGCCCAGATTCTTTGCATGGCGGCGCCGCCTCTTTATAGGCACGGGATGATGATGCAAAAGGGCACTTCAAGAAAGAGTTCTTTGGTCCCCTACACCCTTCAACCCTTTAAAGCTCTCACTCCAGTGGGTAAATCCTTTGAAGGGTTTAGGGCATAGAGAAAATCCATAGGAAAATCCTGAGATGCAAAAAAACATTTTGGAGGACATGGGGGTAAAACATGAGTAAAACATCTTTGAATTTTCATTTTGGGGTGTACTAATCCTTGAACCCAAAAGTGTCGTTATAGTTTTGAACATTGAAACATTGCACATGATTTAGTTCCTCAAATAGCAAATAGTAGATATTATTATTATAGATATTATTATTCATTTACACGATTGTGACTGCACTGAGCTTGTTTTTGAAGTGTTCTCTTTGTATTAGTTGCTATTAGGTTATTAATGATTAATAAGCTGTCTTCAGTTTTTCAGACAGCAATGGGAACACTAAATGCCGGTTAAATGACCAATTTCATGGAACTCAAAGTAAGATTAGATCACAGCGATCCTCAACTACTGTGTGTAAAGAGCAGTTAATCTCAGTTAATCCCTCCCAGGGGGACAATATACAACTCACATCTGAAACGCTCTACACTATTCATACAATGGACTTCAGGTTTCAGAAGTGACTGTTTTCTCTGAATATGATTTACATTATACACTGACAAACAATGAATGCAACCTGCTATTATATTTTAAAAAGTTTGATAAGCAGCTTCAAACGATTTAGGAACGATGGCATCATATTTTGGTGCTCAATGTGTCACTATTTATGTGTAAGTAAATGTTGTTCTCCACATTTCAGAGTGATTCAGACATCGTAGGCAGTCCAGAAGAACGGACGGGGGGGGGGGGGAGAAATGCGAAATTGCACAAGAGGCCAGTAATCATATGGAAGGTAGGTGTCACACAAATCCTTGAAGGCTATAATAACTATCATCTCGACTCTGTCATTTGCTTTTTGTGACACTCTTATGGCAATGCAGTATCAGGCCAGGTGCTCCTACAGCTGAAGACAAAACAAACTTCTGGAAAGTGCAAACAAGAGGACTCTCTCTGGATGCTTATTCACGACAATTAAAGAACGTCTATCGGTGTCTCTCAAAATGTCCCGAGTTAACACACGCTCAGCTTCTGTCAGCTTTGAGCTGCTATAATATTCTGTCACACTCAGCCTGAAAGGATTGAGTCAAACGGATACCTTTCTAAACTGGATTTATCGCGAATTAACCTCTGTGGAAGCTCATCCTCTGAACCTTTCTATGGAGAGCAGCTACGGCTTTGTTTAGTCAATTAGCACGTGGCCAAACCCAAAATTTCAGAACGCATCAGATACGTGGTTAATCTGATTTACTTCAGCTGAGATGGGAAAAAGGAATGAATTAAACTTGGGATTTGCGTGGGGGCGATCTGAAGCTATAGAATCCCTTACAATCATGCGAGATGTATCCTAAAAAAAGATTAGCAAGACAAAACCATGCTAATCTTTCTTAAGGTGGTTCAATAGACACATGGGACCGATTTTTAGGCAACAAATCTGCACTGAAGACAATTCACCTCTTTTAATCACTGATTCATTCAAACATCCATGTTAAAGAAACGTTGTGGGTTCAATGCAAGCTGAGCTCTGCTGAAAGATTTGTGGCAT